>NW_021963314.1:0-121249 GCF_901765095.1 Microcaecilia unicolor | reverse complement strand
AAATGCACTCAATCTGCAGCCCCTCATTACCTCTCTACCCTCATCTCCCCTTACGCTCCTACCCGTAACCTCCTCTCACAGGACAAATCCCTCCTCTCAGTACCCTTCTCCACCACTGCCAACTCCAGGCTCCGCCCTTTCTGCCTCGCCTCACCGTATGCTTGGAATAAACTCCCTAATCCCATACGCCAAGGCGCCTCCCTGCCCATCGTCAAATCCTTGCTCAAAGCCCACCTCTTCAATGTCGCTTTCAGCACCTAACCATTGTACCTTTATCCAGGAAATCTAGACTGCCCCCAATCTGATTGACTGCACTTTTTTTTTGTCCTTTAGATTGTAAGCTCCTTTGAGCAGGGACTGTCCTTCTTTGTTAGATTATACAGCGCTGCGTAACCCTGGTAGCGCTGTTCTCCACCACTGCCAACTCTAGGCTCCGCCCTTTCTGCCTCACCTCACCCCATGCTTGGAACAAACTCCCTGAGCCCATACGCCAGGCCCCCTCCCTACCCATCTTCAAATCATTGCTCAAAGCCCACCTCTTCAATGTCGCTTTCAGCACCTAATCACAACACCTCTAATCAGGAAATCTAGACTACCCCAACTTGACATTTCGTCCTTTAGATTGTAAGCTCTTCTGAACAGGGACCGTCCTTAATTATTAATTTGTACAGCGCTGCGTAACCCTAGTAGCGCTCTAGAAATGTTAAGTAGTTAGTTAGTAGTAGTAGTTAGTAGTGGTAGCGCTTTAGAAATGTTAAATAGTAGTAGTAGTAGTACAGTGAGCTGTACTATGTCATGTTTAGTTAGCAACATCCCTTTGTTTTCAATTCAATGCTAGAAACTTAACTATGTTTGAGAGCACTAAGCTTTTCTTTGAAATGATTGCTATCTCTTGCTATCGCCTTCTGTGTGAGCCTTTGGAATCCTGCATTCCAGCAGTACTGATAAGGATTAAATTACCTTTTGTCTCTAGCCCAAAGCAATTAACTGACCTGAAACTGCTTCTTCATCATAAAAGAAAAAACCCCAGTTTGCCCTAATCTTTTCAGTTTTAATCCTACTTGCTCAAATCTACTATTTATTTGATACAATTCTATGCCACTGTTTCCTTTGTGTATATGATTTCTAGATAATAATTTTGTTTTCCTGATAAACTTGTTACGAACTCCACAGTTTTACTTTCAGGATATTTAAGCTATTAGGAATATTTGGTCCACATTCCAGTATGAAAATTTATGGTAGTTTCCCCCTGCTTGCTTTAAGAAACTATTATGAAACATGTACATGTGTGTCTGTCATGTTCCCTGTTTACGCAAGGTATGGGCATCTGAGGATATGGCGGCCATCTTGGATTTGGGCATCTCCAGGATAGGGCGGCCATCTCAGAGGTGGGCACCTTAGGATGGGGCAGCCATCTTGGAGCTGGGCAGCCTCAGGAAGGAAGCCCATATTTGGGCTTGAGGGCATCTCCGGTGGGGGCAGCCATCTTGAAGACAGCTGTGCTTGTTTGGGCTTAATTCCTGTCTTATTTAAAGCCCTGCCTCCAGTCCTTCCATGCTTCGGTTTCTATTCAGTTTCCTGGGTAGTTGCAGTGCTTCTGGTTTTGCTACTATTTGCTGCCCGGTATTGACCCCTGCCTGATTCTGGACTTGCTACTGTTTGCTGCCTGGTTTTGACCTCTGTCTGATCCTGGACTTGCTACTGTTTGCTGCCTGGTATTGACCTCTAAATGTACAGACTACAAAAACACTCTCAGTCAAAAGGGGGAACTAGAACAGGAAACATATATAAAAGAGACACAATTTACATGCTCTGAGTAAGAGAAAAATTATAGTATGAAAAAGGAGCTAATGCAGCACCTGAAAAATAGTAAAGAAACTGGATTATGTACAAGTATAGAATATGGGAAAAGCTGTATCAATAAAGCAAACATTACAGAATATCAGAAACACACTGATAAACATGTTCTGATTATGACAGTAGTATCAACGAGGAAGCTCCACAAGAAATGCAAAATTTCACTCAGAAGAGAGACCAGTTTCAAGTACGGAGTGTAAGAAATGTTTCAGTTGCTGGAAATTGTCAAGGCAGCATAGAATCTATTCAAGGAAGGAACTGTGTACATGCACTGAATGTAGAAAAAGCTTTATCTATATATCACAGTTAAACACAAGAGAATAGACACAGGAGTCAAACTATTCACATGTGCTGATTGTGGTAAAAGCTTCTGTCAAGAGATACGGCTTACTATTCACAAATTAAAGCATACCGGATTAAAACTGTTAGAATGTAAAGAGTGTGGTAATAACTTCTGTTATAAGCACCGGAAAGGCAGTGAACATGGTAACGCTGATGGCCTCTCCAAAAAGAAAGAGCCAGAACCACCCCGACACTGGACTATCGAGCCTCGATCAGCAGTCTGTGGAGGCTGCAGTCTGGGGTCTCTCTCTTGAGCTGGGGAGGTGTGATTTAACAGTGTGTTTTAAGCATGTAAAATGTATTGAATATTTTCCTGCATTATGTTCTGAAGTGTATTTCTCCTGTTTGGCCAGCAGATGATGTATCTTTATGCTTAAAGCTGTTACAGAAAACTGACTCTAAGTGGCCATGTGGTACCACCAGGCGGGTGGCTAGGCGTCTTGTGAAACCTGGAATATTGCAGTTCTTTATACGGAGATATTGCTGGAAGCCTGTTGGAGATTGCAGCTGCTCCAAAACACAGCCACGACGTTAATCTTTAGAAAGAGCAAATTAGAGAGCTCCACTGGTTTCCAGTTTCCTTTCATATATGTTTTAAGATTGCATGTTTTGGTTTTAAACCCCTTGCTGGCCAAAAGGGAATAACAAATCATTGTCTTTTACTAAGATTTAGCAAGTCCTTTCGATTGGCTCATGCTTTCATTATGTCATTTCCAAGCTGCAGATGGATTAAGCTAACAGAATATTTGGATTCTTCTTTCAAATATTTAGCCATTAAGGTTTGGAATGGGCTGCCAATTTTTGTATGATTGACTTTGTTTTATCTCTTATTTAGGAAACGCCTGAAATGTATGATTTTTTTTTTTGTCTGCTAACTTAGGTCAGAATTCTGTCTGCTATGTTTTTCTGCATTTTTAAGTAATCTAATTCCACCTGACTAGGGTGCTTCTTTTCCTTGACTGTAATCTGCAGTGAATCCAAATGGAGATATTGCGGAATACGAGTCACCCATAGCATTCAGAAATGTTTTAAGACTTTTAGGTCCTAGAAGGAAGTGTTCCAGTTGTTGCTCCAGTGACACCTGCGGGCAGGATTTTGGATGCAAACATACTGCGTGAGACAGGATGTGGCAGTGTGTGTACTTGAGTGCAAAAATTCCTATACTTATACCAATACCTAGGCTCCACACACTAAGATTTTACGGAAGGGTATGCCTTCCTACTTGGTAGCAATGATTAGTGACTATGCCTTCTGAGTGCACTTTGAGATCAGGGTCCTCCTCATTATTATTACTTCCCAATAGCACTAAGCACGGCTTACTGTGACCAGTGAAAGGGAGCCCCAGTGTTATGGAACCAATTCCCATTGGAGTTGAGACAAGAAAAATCAGCTTTGCAATTTAAGGTACATTTAAAATCTTATTTTTTCCAGCAAGCATTTGGATAATATTGGGGGGTTAGGGAAAATCTGCAGATTGAATGTTTGAATTTGCCTCTGTATTTGCTGCTATTTTATATGATACCAAGTGATTGTGCATGGAAGGTCTGGTTGCTTGTGCCTTCCATGTTTTTTAAAAAGCATTCTTTTTTCAGAATTTTTTTTCCTTTAATATTATTATTATTGTAAACCAATTTGGATGTTTAGAAAGGTGGTATATCAAGTACTTTAAACTATTTTACCCACTCTGACATTGTCCTTCCCACTACCCTTTAAATATGTTCCAAGCAAGGTTAAATGCATCTCTGTTTTGGTTTTTATTTCCTTTTCTGGGCAGAGAGGAATTAAGAAATGGGAAACACCCCATTATGACTGAAGTTTTATGGGAGTCCGAAGAGTAGGGTAGACTGGCTCTTCCAGAAAAATAACAAGGGATATGCTTGCTCAAAAATATATATCTTTATTAAAAATCAGGAAAACGACTCGACACAGGTGTTGAAGTGTTTGCTCTATACCTTAGACAAATATAATTTACTTATGGTTGATTTTATTCTTTGAAATACCATTTACCTTTGCACAACCTACACCATAAGACTCCTGAGGCAGGCACCTTGGTGCCAAAACACGGCAGCTGTTGAGTCCTTTAGTGATTTTTAATAAAGATAATATATATTTTTGAGCAAGCGTCTCCCTTGTTGTTTTTGTTTTTTGGAACAGCCAGTCTGCCCTATTCTTTGGGCTCTTTTTTTGTTGACACTCGTAGTGATTGAGTGTTCCTCCACTTTGAGTTTAAGTTTTATGGGGCCATTTTCCAATATATGCCTGTTCCAATTTATCTGGAAATTCAACAGGGACAAAACTGGACATCTAATAAAATAAAACAATATGAAAAAAAGCAAAAAGGTCTTGGGAAGACAAACATACTCTCAAGACCCTTTGATTCTTTTGCATTTTTCTAAACTTACCACTGTCTTGAATCCAAGTTCCTAAGCTCCCGAAGAAGTTTTTCATTTTTCTTTAGAAGATGAAAGCTCTTTCTAAAATGGAAACATTTAAAATTATAATGCAATTATGTAAGAGAGACATTACTACTGTGAAGTTAGCCAACATGTGTTAGAGAATAGCAGCACCATGTGACTATGGCACAATTTTCAGATCTGTGGGTAATTTCAATTTGTGGACGTGCACTTATTTTCAAAACAAAAGTACACAGGCATTTTTCTTTTCAACTTGTTGTGGGTACAAAGTGCCCACAGATGTTTGTGCCTGCTTTTCTACTGGTATGTTTTCATGGAAAGCAACCTGTATGGAGTTAAAAATGAAATCCCCATATGTTATTTCCCATCTCTTCCAAGAACATCTACTCTCCATAGACCTACAAAGCCTGCACTGGGCAACATCATGATAATTTTTAGTGATGCTGAGAGAGGGCAATATTTGGATAAAATGTTATTTTCCTGTGTAAATCATTTTGAAAACTTTTCTTGTGGTGGAGAGGAGTAATTTATAACAAGGTGCCTACAAAGATGTCAAAATAATATGAAGCTTTAACACAGGGCTCCAGACCTGGTGTAAGCAAGGTGGTTTTAGATATTACAGACAGCTGAGGCAATACATGGAACAACCATGCTACACTGCACCTGCACAGTCCATCCAGTCTGCCCAACAAGGTGGCCAGAGCTGTAAACAGTGCTGCAAACTGACAACATTTTACATACTAAAAACTAGAGAACGACAAGGGGCCAAAGGCTGTCTCTGTCCTCATCTACACAAACCTCGAACACTTATGATTTTATATTTCTGTGGAACTGTTTATAAATCATAAATAACAAAAAATAACAATGAGCAACTGAAATTATTCCCCCCCCCCCCTATACCCTTCTAACCCCAACAATATCTGACTTCTGCTACCCCAAGGAACCCTAATCCACCCTGTTAAAATGTCTAAAGGGGTAAAATACAGCCTGTTCTGTATGCCCTAGCAAGGGAGAAACATGCCATATGAAGCACTGTTATGATTTTTTAATCCTTGGATGAATATTAAGTCATCAACAATCTCAACATTCAGCCTAGCTCTCCTGTCTTCTACAGTCCTACCCGATACAGAAAATATCGTCTCAGAAGATGTGCTGGTAGCAGGAATACACAGGATCCCAGGTTTGGCTAACACTTTTATTTGTTTTTCCAAAAAATCAAAAGACTATTGTCTGCATCACTCGAACATAATTAACTGTCCAATTAGAGCACTCTTAGGAGGCACTGTTCCATAAAGTCGCTCATAAAACTGCTAAACTCCATTTTCAATCTTTTGAAGGGGGGATTTCTGGGAATGTGGATTGTGGAGGATCACGAGTCGTTGATGTTGATGGACTCGAGCCTTCCATTTTGATTTGGTTTTGGTACAACCATCTCAAAGATTCGGTTGCCTGGTTTTTTTTTTTTTTAAATATCATAGAAGTGGGTATAGAAGAGAATGAACACTGTGTAGTGGATGAACAGGAAATAAATGTCAATTAAGTGTTGGAAATGTTCCTTGAAGCCAGCAACAATGGATGAACCTGTTGAAGTAACAGTATGATACTTGAGCAATAAAGCAAGCGATGGAAGGATGTTGAAGATGGCAGGAGTCCGCAAACAATACTCTTGTTGCCACATCAAAGGCAGAGAAGACACAAATGTCATTTAAACAGTGCTTCATTTAAATCCAAAAGCAGCTTCTGCATTTTTTTAATCACTTGAATTTTAGTTGTCACTTGTCTAAGATGTGTTAAATTTTTACATATTGATAATAGCATTTTATAGATGCTGTTTCAAATAGTTGGAACAGCCTGTTTAAAGCTAGTCTCAAGGTTTTAGAGAATGACACAGGGACAAAGTTTGTCCATGTCCCCATCCCAGTGTCATTCTCTACTATCAACCTTAAGGTGTCTTCCCCTCTCATTCTGAATTACACTCATAGCATATAATATGAATGTAATATAAAATAAAATATGCAAATGAAAAAAGGCATTTAAATTTCAAACACGTTGACATTGGTAAAATGGGGGAATACCTGAAGAAAGAGAGAACATAAGGGAAGTAGAAAGACAGTGGGCTAAACTGAAAGATCCTAACTGATCTTTATGTAAGGAAAGTAAATAAAAGCTGGAAGAAAAGAAAACCAATATGGATTTCCAGGAAAGTGGCTGCAAAAATGATCGCAAAAAAAACCCCAAAAGTAGCACCCACAAAATACAGATCATAAAAAGTGGAACACAAGGTGACAAGACATGTTTCAGGTATACTGGGAGTAGGAGGAAGACCAGAGGTGGAATTACAGGACCCAAAGATGCTAAGAGTCAATGGATAAGGGATAAGTGGAAAATTCCCAATAAATACTTCTGTTTGGTTTTCACAGAAGAAAAACCTGAGAGAAACCACAAATAATTGATACATATGAAGATGGTATACATACACACCGTTGACAGAAAAAACTGAAAATGGACAAAGCCATGGGACCCAATGAGGTACATCTCAGGATACTGAGGGACCTCAGAGAGGTATTGGTGGGTCCTCTATAGCAGCCACTCTCAATCCAGTCCTCAGGGAATGCCTAGTCCCATCGGGTTTTCAAGATATCCACAATTAAATTTCATGAGTTAGATTTGCATGGAATTGAGAAAATGCATGCAAATTATCTCATGGCAATTCATTGTTTAATTTTTACAGTATGTGATGACTAAATGTTTCATTAAATATTGTTAAATGTAACAAAAGCATACCCTGTCACATGTAAAATCCTAACCACATAACACATATTATATCACAAATATTTCCAGAAATTACTTATCTTGAGAATGTACTTAGCAGGGTTACTATTCATGGCTACATACCATCTTCATACATATCTATGACTATTATTTGCTGTTCCTCTCCAGGTTATCAAGTGTAGACATATGTGTATCTTGTTTTGGAGACTATTTCTGCTTGTACACTTGGATGATAATCGCTTGTTGAAGGAACATTGATACGCTGCATTCAACATCCACCAGAGTAACCTTGCAGAGTAGGCTTACGTAAGTACATAAATATTGCCATACTGGGACAGACCAAAGGTCCATCAAGCCTAGTATCCTGTTTCCAACAGTAGCCAATCCAGGTAACAAGTATCTGACGATCCCAAATCAGTACAATACATTTTATGCTGCTTATTCTAGAAATAAGCAGTGGATTTTCCCCAAGTCCATTTTAATAATGGTCTATGGACTTTAGCAAGCCATCTAAACCTTTTTTAAATCCTGCTAAGCTAACCACTTTACCACATTCCAGAGTTTAATGACATGTTGACTGAAGAAATGTTTTCTCCAAGTTGTTTTAAATTTACTATTTTAAAATGATGATTTACTACTTTAAAACAGAGACGACACCCCGGAGGAAGTGGAAAACATGAAAAAGGATCTGCAGAAGCTATAAGAATGGTCTAATGTTGGCAATTAAACTTCAATGCAAAGAAGTGCAAAGTGATAAACTTAGGGAGCAGAAATCCAAGGGAGACGTATGTGTTAGGTGGTGAGAGTCTGATATGCACAGACAGGGAAAGGGATCTTGGGGTGAAAGTATCTGAGGATTTGAAAGCAATGACAGTGTGACAAGGCAGTGGCCACAGCCAGAAGGATCCTAGGCTGTATAGAGAGAGGTGTAACCAGCAGAAGAAAGGAGATGTTGATGCCCCTGTAGAAGTTGTTGGTGAGGCCCCACCTGGAGTACTGTGTTCAGTTTTGGAGGCTGTATCTTGCTAAGGATGTAAAAAGATTTGAAACAGTAAAAAGAAAAGCCGTGTCGGCGTCTGACCGAGCTGAAGCAGGATGTAACACGGTCTACACCACAGGATCGCCAAAAAATGTAAGAAAAGCATAATTTGATTAAGTAAGTCGATGTACTAAGAAAAACTAACTCGATATGATGTGAAGGAAGAAGATTGTTCTTATATTTCTCTATTTTAGTTAATTGTTCCCCTGAAGATGCATACAGCGAAACATGTGAGCATGTAGGGAACGGGAGTGTGCAAACCAAGATAGAGAGCACAGCATGAAGCACCATATTATTCACAGGTGGAACCGGGGAGCATTTAAAAAAACAAAGAGAAAAAAGGAATGACAACTTGAGCCATAGCCCACCAACTGGCGCTACAAAAGAAAATTTGAGACAGCACGCCCTACAAGATAAGTGGAACTTTTAAAGATACCATAAGTTCATAATGTTACAGCATAATATAGAGATCTTTGATTGATATATAAAAAAATCTTTAATGTCATAGCACAACGGTGTGATTAACCAAAAAAGAAAAACTGGTAGGGACGCATAGTGCAATGATGGTGGGCATAGGTGCTATTTAACGAGTTATCCACTAGCTCAATGATATGCACCCAGTACTGAGCACTATCACATAGATATAAAAAATATATATTTATTTACATGCGTTTGATAAATGAATTAGGTTTCTATACTTTTTTGAGCATTACCAATTGAGAAACCAGAACTTTTATTAAGTCCCCAGAGTGTAACAAAGTGCAGACTGGTGCATTTGGGGTATAGAAACCCAAAAGAGAGATACCGAATAGAAGGGGAGAGATTAGTAAGCTCGACTCAGGAAAGAGACCTTGGGGTGTTGCTGTCAAAGGATATGAAGGTGAAGAAACAATGTGACAAGAAGACGGTCGTGGCCAGAAGGATGCTAGGCTGCATAGAGAGGGGTACAACCAGCAGAAGAAAGGAGGTGTTGATGCCCCTCTACAAGACGATGGTGAGGCCCCACTTAGAGTACTGTGTTCAGTTTTGGAGGCCGTATCTTGCTAAAGATGTAAAAAGACTGGAAGCAGTGCAAAGAAAAGCTATGAAAATGGTATGGGATTTGCGTTGCAAACCGTACAAGGAGAGACTTGCCGACCTGAACAAGTATACCTTGGAGGAAAGGAGAAACAGGGGTGACATGACACAGACTTTCAAATATTTGAAAGGTATTAATCAGCAAACCTTTTCCGGAGAAGGCGGTAGAACTACAGGACATGAATTGAGATTGAAGGGGAGTAACGTCAGAAAGTATTTTTTCACGGAAAGGGTGGTAGATACGTGGAAAGCCCTCCCACGGGAGGTGGTGGAGAAGAAAACAGTAATGGAATTCAAACATGCGTGGGATAAACACAAAGGAATCCTGTTTAGAAGGAATGGATCTATGGAACCTTAGTAGAGATTGGGTGGTGAGGCCAGTATTTGGAGAGTAAAACTGGTGCAGGGCGGACTTCTACGGTCTGTGCCCTGATCATGACTGAATAGATATGGATGGGCTGCAGTGTAAATTTTAAGAGGCTTCGACATTAGCTTCAGAACTTTTAGTACAGGAGCAGTGCTGGGCAGACTTTTACGATCTGTGCCCTGAGAAAGGCAGGGACAAATCAAACTTGGGAATACATATGAAGTATCACATACCATGTAAAATGAGTTTATCTTGTTGGGCAGACTGGATGAACCGTTCAGGTCTTTATCTGCTGTCATTTACTATGTTACTATGAGCAAAGATTTGAATATTCGCTCCCACTGCGGCTACTCATAAGAGACCCTCAATGCTCTTTCCCATTTTAACAAATAGTACATAATGGGTTTATGATAAGGTAGAATGGCTCTATATAGCCTAGAAATACCTCCTCTTCCCCCTCCACCCATCATCGCCTGTTCCAAGTGCGTCTCAGTTAGGCACAACTCTCCCCTTGCCCGCCTAGAAATGAAGTCACGTACTTGATGGTATTGAAAAGCACTGGAGGCGGGGAGCCCATACTCCTCCCTATTATTCTCAAACGATACTTATACTCCTTCCTCCCAAATCTGTTCCAGTTCACACAGACCTAGTCCCTCCCAAGAGCGATAACAAGAGTCTAAAGTCCCAGGGGTAAACTGAGGGGAAAATCGAAGGAACATATGCAAAAAATACGTGCGGCCTGAAGATAGGACCCAAAGTGGTGAACTGGATTAGGAACTGGTTGACGGACAGGCGCCAGAGGGTGGTGATGAATGGAGTTCGCTCGGAGGAGGGAAAGGTGAGCAGTGGAGTGCCTCAGGGATCGGTGCTGGGGCCGATTCTGTTTAATATATTTGTGAGTGACATTGCCGAAGGGTTAGAAGGTAAAAGTTTGCCTATTTGCGGATGATACTAAGATTTGTAACACAGTGGACACCCCGGAGGGAGTGGAAAACATGAAAAAGGATCTGAAAAAGCTAGAAGAATGGTCTAAGGTTTGGCAATTAAAATTCAATGCGAAGAAATGCAAAGTGATGCACTTAGGGAGTAGAAATCCAAGAGAGGCGTATGTGTTAGGCGGTAAGAGTCTGCTAGGTACGGATGGGGAGAGGGATCTTGGGGTGATAGTATCTGAGGATCTGAAGGCGATGAAACAGTGTGACAAGGCGGTGGCCGTAGCTAGAAGGTTACTAGGCTGTATAGAGAGAGGTGTGACCAGCAGAATAAAAGAGGTGTTGATGCCCCTGTACAAGTCGTTGGTGAGGCCCCACCTGGAGTATTGTGTTCAGTTTTGGAGGCCGTATCTTGCTAAGGATGTAAAAAGAATTGAAGCGGTGCAAAGAAAAGCTACGAGGATGGTATGGGATTTGAGTTACAAGACGTATGAGGAGAGACTTGCGGACCTGAACATGTATACTCTGGAGGAAAGGAGAAACAGGGGTGATATGATACAGACGTTCAAATATTTGAAAGGTATTAATCCGCAAACAAACCTTTTCCGGAGATGGGAAGGCGGTAGAACGAGAGGGCATGAAATGAGATTGAAGGGGGGCAGACTCAAGAAGAATGTCAGGAAGTATTTTTTCACGGAGAGGGTGATGGATGCTTGGAATGCCCTCCCGCGGGAGATGGTGGAGATGAAAATGGTAACGGAATTCAAACATGCGTGGGATAAACATAAAGGAATCCTGTGCAGAAGGAAGGGATCCTCAGGAGCTTAGCCTAGAATGGGTGGCAGAGCTGGTGGTTGGGAGGCGGGGCTAGTGCTGGGCAAACATATACGGTCTGTGCTGGGGCTGGTGGTTGGGAGGCGGGACTAGTGCTGGGCAGACTTATACGGTCTGTGCCGGGGCTGGTGGTTGGGCGGCGGGACTAGTGCTGGGCAGACTTATATGGTCTGTGCCAGAGCTGGTGGTTGGGAGACGAGGTTGGTGGTTGGGAGGCGGGGATAGGGCTGGCCAGACTTATACGGTCTGTGCACTGAAGATGACAGTACAAATAAAAAAGTAGCACATATGAATTTATCTTCTAGGGCAGACTGGATGGACCGTGCAAGGTCTTTTTCTGCCGTCATCTACTATGTTACTATGTTACTAACCCTCCTACACATGGACAAGGGCCACCTGAGAAGTAGTTGTGCCCCTTGGGCAACTTTCCTCATTAACTGATCCAGTAGCCATGGAATAGCCTTCGATGGATAGGGATCAAGCCAGGTTTGCTCCAGAGACTTACCAATTACCTAAACAAATTCACCATACTGCATGAATCACAATCAGGATTTTGATCCAATCATAGCACTGAAACAGTGCTAACTACTCTCATAACCAAATTCAAACAATTAATTGCAATGGGAAACAATGTGCTCCTCCTACAATTTGACATGTCCAGCGCACTCGACATGGTCAGCCACCAAATACTCTCAAACATCCTGGATTATTTTGGGATTGGAGGAAACGTACTTAGATGGTTTGAAGACTTCTTAACAGCAAGAAACTATCAAGTGATATCAAACTCAAAAACGTCAACACCATGGAAACCTGAATGCGGAGTACCACAAGGATCACCGCTCTCGCCGACCCTTTTCAACTTAATGATGATACCATTAGCCAAATCGCTAGGCAACCAAGGACCCAAACCGTACATCTATGCAGATGATGTTATGATATACATTCTGTTCAAACAAGATATAGCCGAAATCACAAATGAAATCACACACAGTCTCCAAATAATGAACTCATGGGCGGACGCATTCCAACTAAAGCTGAACGCAGAAAAAACACAATGTCTCATCTTGTCTTCACAATATAATACAAACAAACCCAATACCATAAACACACCGGACTACACCCTCCCGGTCTCAGACAGCTTAAAAATTCTGGGAGTCACAATCGACCGAAATCTCACACTTGAAGATCATGCGAAAAATATAGCAAAAAAAATGTTCTACTCAATGCGGAAACTTAAAAGAATCAAACCTTTCTTCCCAAGGGAAGTATTCCGCAGCCTAGTACAATCAATGGTGCTAAGCCATCTAGACTACTGCAATGCCATTTATGCTGGATGTAAAGAACAAATCATTAAGAAGCTTCAAACCGCTCAAAATACAGCAGCCAGACTCATATTTGGGAAAGCGAAATACGAAAAGCGCCAAACCCCTAAGAGAGAAACTACACTGACTCCCACTAAAAGAACGAATTGCATTCAAAGTTTGCACCCTGGTCCACAAAATCGTTCACGGGGAAGCCCCGACCTATATGTCAGACCTTATAGACTTGCCTACCAGGAATGCAAAGAGATCAGCACGCACATTCCTCAATCTCCATTACCCTAACTGCAAAGGACTAAAATATAAATCCACATACGTGACCAGTTTCTCATACATCTGCACGCAGCTATGGAACGCACTACCGAAGGCCATAAAAATAACGCAAGACCTAACTGTCTTCCGAAGGCTACTGAAAATAGTTCTGTTCAAGAAGGCATACCATAAACACCCATCTTAAACACCAAAAAATAAGACTTTACACGACAGACATAATTGAAATCTTATCACTTGACTGATCAACCTCCTTACCACTAATGAATAAGCAAAACCACTTCAATCTCTATGTCGAATATAGTCTCTCCATAGTCGATGACCTAAAGAATGATACAACCCAATTTCGTACTCAGGAACGTTCATGTATTACCATAATTTATTCTTCCTTAACATATATATGCACATGATATATATCTATACATTGATCTGTTCACGTATGTTATGTTACATGTATGTTACCATGTATGTATGCAACTTAACACATTACCATTTGTAATTCTGTTACCGCCATTACGGCAAATGTAAGCCACATTAAGCCTGCAAATTGTTGGGAAAATGTGGGATACAAATGCTACAAATAAATAAATTAATTAATTAAATATCTTACCCTCCCCCATGAAGCCAATCAGCCAGAATTCGGAGATGAGCAGCCTGATAATATGCAAAAAAGGAAGGAACACCCATTCCCCCCTGCGCACTTAGTTGATACATCACCTCCCTTCACACCCTGGGGAGCCTCTTTTTCCAAATAAAGGAGAAAATTCTATGGTCAGGCTAGGAAATAGGAAGTGCCATAAATAAATAGAGCAACTTAGTGAGCAAAACCATTTTTACTGCATTAATGCGCTCCAACCATGAAATCGTTAACCCTTCCCATTGGTCCAATTCTGATAGCAACTCATGTAACTTCCCTGGAAAATTCACCTCATATAGGTCATTTAAACAACCTGTCAAATTGACCAAGTAAAGGATAAATCTTAACGCCCAGGAAAAGGGGAATTTAGCCTTTAATAAAGCTAGGGAGAATAACATTCAAAGCCTTAGACTTATCCATATTAATCTTGAAACCCGTCCATACTCCTGCAAAACCGAGGTCACTACAGGGAAAGAAACACTCAGGTCAGAGAGTGTTAAAAGTAGGTCATCAGCAAACAACAAGATCCGGGTCTCGATCCCCCCAAGACTCAAGCTCTTTATACCTGAATGCTCTCGAATGCTAATAGCTAAGGGCTCCACAGCCAGCGCAAACAGAAGGGGAGACAAGGGACAGCCCTGTCTTGTACCCCTAGCCAAAGAGAACGAGGAAGAGCGCTAGCCATTAACTCGAATCAAAGTACAAGGGGCTGCATATATGAGGCGAAGCCATAGAAGAAAATGCCCCGCGACCCCCACTCTTTCAAGAACCGCAATCAAAAAAGGCCAATGAACTATATCAAATGCCTTCTCAGCGTTGAGTGACAACAAACATAGAGGGGATCTTCGCAGTCCCAGCATGATACAAGAGGTGAAAGGCCCGGCATATATTATCAAAAGTTTGGCATCCAACAACAAAACCCGCCTGATCCTCCTGAATTAGGTGCGGGAGATATTGCTGTAAATGAGAGGCTAGTATCCGTGTGAAGACTTTATAGTTGACCCCCAACAACGAAATGGGGTGATAGGAATCACATAATTGGGGGTCTTTACCCAGTTTGGGTATAACTGTTATGACCGCGAGTTTCCATGGCTCAGGACGCGGCTAACCCTCGCTAAAGAAGTTAAATACCCGCAAAAGCAAAGGAGCCAGCAGCCTACCAAACACCTTATTTATTTATTTCCTACATTTGTATCCCACATTTTCCCACCTATTTCTAGGCTCAATGTTGCTTACATAGTACCGGAGAGGGGTTTGCTGACTCCGGTGTGAATACAAAGTGATGTTGTGGTAGGTAAAGTTCGTATGGCAAAGCCACATTAGGGAATCATACAGCGGATGAGTTGTGCTGTGTCCATTACGTACTTTAGTTTTGTTGTGTTGCAGAGATTAGGCATTTAAGTTGAATTGGTAGGGTATGCCTTTTTAAACACGTTAGTTTTTGGTGTTTTCCAGAAGTTTAGGTGGTAGTATGTCGTTTTCAAGGCTTTTGATAATGTGTTCCACAGTTGTGTGCTTATGTAGGAAAAACTAGACGCATAAGTTCTTTTGTATTTAAGTCCTTTGCAGCATGGGTAGTGCAGATTTAGATAAGATCGTGTTGATTTGGATGTATTTCTAATTGGTAAGTCGATCAAGTCTGTCATATAACTCGGAGCTTCTCCATAGATGATTTTGTGAACCAGGGTGCAGATTTTGAAGGCGATGCATGATTTTATTGGGAGCCAGTGTAGTTTTTCGCGGAGGGGTTTTGTGCTTTCAAATCACGTTTTACCAAATATAAGCCTAGCTGCAGTGTTTTGAGCAGTCTGAAGTTTCTTTAAGATTTGTTCTTTACATCCCGAATAAATTCCATTGCAGTAATCTAAGTGGCTTAGTACCATTGATTGTATCAGGTTGCGAATGTTTCCCTCGGGAAGAATTGCTTCACGCGTTTGAGTTTCCACATTGAGTGGAACATTGTCTTTGTTGTGGATGCCACTTGGCTCTCTAGTGTTAAGTTACGGTCCATTGTAACGCTGAGGATTTTCAAGCTGTCTGAGATAGGAAGGGTGTGATCTGGGGAGTTGATACTTGTGGGGATGTCTGCGCTGTGTTGGGTTGAGAGGATGAGACAATGAGTTTTTTCTTTATTGAGTTTTAGTTGAAATATATTTGCCCATGAATTCATGATGTTCAGGCCGAGCTTGATTTCGTTGGTAATTTCTGTCAGTTTGGTTTTGGAAGGAATGTATATTATGACATCATTTGCATATATGAAAGGGTTAGGCTATGGTTGGATAAGGACTTGGCAAGTGGGGTCATCATTAAGTTGAATAGGATCGGTGATAGTGGTGATCCTTGCGGTACTCCACAGTGCTTTCCATGGTGATGATACGTTTGAATTTGATTTTACTTGATATGTTCTTGTGCTTAGGAAGCCCTTGATCCAGTTAAGTGTGTTTCCACCAACCCGAACTTATCTAGTAATCTTATTAATATATTATGGTTTACCATGTCGAATGCACTAGACATCTTGAATTGGAGGAGAAGGATGTTTTTGCCTGTTGCTATTTCCTGCTTGAATTTGGCTAGAAGACTGAGTAATACTGTTTCCATGCTGTGGAGGGGGCAAAAGCCTGACTGTGATTCGTGTAATATTGAGAATTTGTTTATGTAGTCTGTAGGTTGTTTGGTTACCATGTTTTCCCATCAGTTTGACCACCAATGGGATAGATGCTACTGGACGGTAGTTAGTGATTTCATTTGTTTTTTTTCTTGGTATCTTTTGGTATTGGGGTGAGTAGGATATTGCCATTTTCCTTATGGAAGAGGCCTTGCTGAAGCATGTAATTTAGGTGGGATGTGAGGTCGGCTATGAAGCGGTCAGGGGTGGATTTCATTAGGTAGCTGGGACAGGTATCTAGTTTACAGTGAGTGTTGGAAAACCTACTAATCGCCTGGGTAACTGTTTCGACGGTAAGGAGGGTGAAGTTTAACCAGGTCCAATCTGCCTGGTATTCTCCAATGGTTGGGTCCAATTCATTAAGCAAGTTTTCAATGTCAGTGTTGTTCTGAGGTAGCGTGTTGCGTAGGTTTACAATTTTTTCATTGAAGTACTTCGCAAGTTTATCTGTAGATGGGATGTCTGTATTCGTGGTAGTGACCAAGTTGGTATCTAGGAGTTTGTTCACGAGTTGGTATAATTTCTTCATGTCTTTGTAATCTGTCCCTATTTTGGTTTTATAGTATGATCTTTTGGCCTGTCTTATTGCGTATTTGTATTTTCTTTGTATTTGTTTCCACGAGTGTATGTTCATCTTTTGTTTTATTCCATGTTCGTTCGAGTTTCCTGATTTGTGTTTTTAACTTTTTCAGTTTATCGTTGAACCATGGTGTTGAGTTATGCTTGCGTGGGGTTCTTGTTCGTAAGGGCGCAATTTCGTCTAGTATGCTTTTGCATCTTTTGTCCCATTCTATGAGGTAGTATATGTAGTCTGTTTGTGTTGCCCATTCGTTATTGTATATTAGTTGCCAGAATGTTTTTGTGTCTACTTGACCTCTTGTGCTGTAGGATGTGTGTTCTAGTATTCGTTGTATACCCTTCTTCCGCCAATGTAGGGATAAGTTTAGTTTGTAGTGGTCGGTCCAGGGTGTCTCTGTTCATTTCGTATTTGTTATTGTTAGGTTCTGGTCTGTTGAGAGTTTGTGTGAGATGAGATCAAGTGTGTGCCCTTTGATGTGGGTTGCTTGCATTTGTGGCCATTTGAGATCACATGAACGGAGTAATTCCTTACATTCTCGTGCGTTGATAGAGTTCTACTTAAGAGCATCCAGAACCTCTCTCCCACATTTTCCTAAGTCATTGGTACCCACATGCACCAAGATAGCCAGATCCTCCCCAGCACTATCTAAAATCCTATCTAGGTGACGCGTGAGGTCCACCATCTTCACACCAGGTACCAGGCTTTCTAACATTATATGTTGTAAATTGCATTGTACTGGATTTTATGTTTTAATAAATACGTTATGTTGTTAATTATGTATTTATATTTATGCTTTCTAATATTTTATGTATTTATGGTTCATTTATACCCCACATTTTCCCACAAATGCAGGCACAATGTGGCTTACATGAATTACAAATGTAGAGAGGTACAACATATTAATTTTACAGCAGAATAAGGAGAGAACACTAACAACAATTAGGGTGACTAAACAGCAGAATTACTAATGGAGTAAGTTTTTTCAAAAAGGAACGTTTTCAACATCTTCTTGAAAAGGTGATGATCAGATTGAGATTTTAGGCTCAGAGGTAAAGCATTCCAAGTCTTCGGGCTGGATTAGTGAAAAGTAGAGGCAAAAAGAAGCTTGTATTTGACACCCCGGCAAGACGGATAATGAAGTTGGAGATAGGTGTGGGCTGTGTTGATGGCATTTCTAGGTGGGAGGTCTGTGGGAGGTCTTTTAAAGGAATCATGTATTCCGGAGCTAGACCGTAAATTATTTTATGCGTTAAGGTGCAGAGCTTGAAAGCAATTCGCTCTCTTATTGGGAGCCAGTGTAGATTGAGACGTAGAGGCTGCGCGGGAACCATGCGCGATTCCCCCAGGATGAGTCTTGCAGCAGTGTTCTGGGCAGTCTGGAACTTTCTCAGTAGTTGCCCCTGGCAGCCCGCGTAAATCCCGCTGCAGTAGTCAAGGTGAGATAGAACTAACCAGTGAACGAGTGTGCGGAAGAGCTCTCTGGTGAGACAAAACCTAATGCGCCGCAGTCTCCACATTGCGTAGAACATCCGCTTGGTGACCGCTCGCACTTGCAAATCCAGTTGCAAGTAAGGGTCCAGCTCAACACCTAGAAGTCTTAGTCTCTTTGAAATAGGGAGAGTCTGGTCTTAAAGGACAAGCAAGCTTGATGAAAATCTGGTATGGATGGACGAGAGCACCAGACACTGAATTTTATCTTTGCTTAATTTAAACTGAAATACCTCAGCCCAATGATCCATGATGGAAAAACTCGCTTCAATTAGATCTTTGATTTTATCTAATGAGGAATGGAAGGGAATAGAGATGGTTATATCATCTGCGTAGATAAATGGATTCAAGCCTAGTTTTGCTAGTGCTGTTGCAAGGGGAAACAGCATGATGTTGAATAGCGTTGGTGAAAGAGGCGAACCTTGGGGGACCCCACAAGTAGCTTTCCAGGGCGCAGAATGATCTGGAGTGCCTTTGACCTGGTATGTTCTTGTTGACAGAAAGCCCTGAAACCAATGCAACACGTTTCCTCCGATGCCTAAGGTGTCCAGTAGATGTAGTAAGATGTTGTGGTCTACCATGTCGAACGCACTGGACGTATCGAACTCATCAGTAATACTTTTCTTCCAGTAGAAATTTCCCGTTTAAAATCAGACAGGGCCGTAACCAGAACCGTTTCAGTACTAAAATGAGCGCGGAAACTTGACTGAGAGTAGTGCAGAATATCAAAAGTCTCTAGGAATACATTTAACTGAGTGTTCACCAAGCTTTCCATCACTTTGACAATCAGTGGAATGGACGCCACTGGTCGATAGTTAGAGATGACGTCGGCTTTGATCTTTGGATTCTTAGGAATGGGTGTGAGAAGAATTCTGCCGTGCTCTGGGGGGAAGATGCCATGGTTCAACATGTGATTAAGATAGCAAGTCAAGTCTACACTGAAGCGCTGTGGGGCCACTTTCAAAAGGTGACTAGGCCAAGCATCCAGGCCACAAAACTTATTGGAGAACTTCAGGAGTGCTTTAGAAACGTGATCTACAGGAACGCTGTAAAAGGCAGACCATGTGCGATCGGCTGGACAGGAAGCAGAGCTTGAATATAAAGAGTATAAGAAGTCATCCATATCTGCTGGGGAACTAGTTAGTGTGGATCTAAGAACTTGCATTTTGTCCTTGAATAAGTAGCAAGCTGGTCCGCCGATGGTAGATCGTCCTGAATGGTCTCCAGCTTTCTAATATTTTATGTATTATACCTATCTATTTTTTGTACATCAGAGCATTATCAGTTATTTATTATTATTAATGTTAAATATATATATATATATATATATATATATATATATAGTATATGTATACGCTACATTTATACATATATTAGTTTATTTTGTTTGACATGTTTTCAATTTTACTTCTAATTTTGTGTTTTTATATTTGTAATTTTATCATTTATAATTTTGTAGCCCCTGACGCAGACCCTTTGGGCGAAACACGGCCTGTGTCGGGCATTGCACTAGGTTGAAACTCCTCAATAAAGACTTGTTTGTATTTACCTCTGATCTGCTTTGTTTATTTCCTCACTGGAATTTGCAGATCGGCTGCCTTGTTGTTTTTTGGCTCTACATGGGTAAGTGCATATTTTATAAAGTAGGGACCTAATATTCGGAAGCACTTAAATGGATAGCAGAACCTGCTAGCCAGATAAAAGTGTTGCTGACTAGGATAATACACCTATTTTCAGCAGCACTCTCTCTATAGTGCCACTTTAAATCATTACGAACCACCCCAGCAATATATAGATATTACCAGGGCAGTACGGGGGTGGACGGAAGGCGGAGCTGGAAGTTATCCAGTTAGTGGTAATACTCTACTAACTGTATAATTATCTGGCTCTCATAACTTTATCTGGTTAGCTATCTAGGTAGTGAGCTCAACATCTGCTATCTGGATAGCAATGCCAGCCACTGTTTTATCAGAGTGTTCAAGGCTAGCCACTATCCAGCTACCAGTGTTGAATATATGGATTTGATTTTGGCTACCACGGTTAGCAATTTAAAAATCATGCTAATTGTGGCAGCTGAATATTGAGCTGTTCATGTGTACCTTGCAATGCTACCCTGAGGAATGCCTATGCATGGGCTAGGGTCTTGTCAGCATGCAAGTTTCAAGTTTTATTAGACTTGATAGACTGCCCAATTAGGCCCCTTCTGGGAAGTTTACAATATTACTAACATTTTACACTGGAGATATGAAAGGAAATGCATCAAAAATAGGAAAGGAAGTAGCTCAGATCACCGCCATCCGGCCCACCACCTGGCACCTAGGCGGTGAGCCATGTATCAAATGCATCCTTGAATAGAAAAGTTTTAAGGCTTAATTTAAATCTCAAATGAGATTCTTCTAAATGAATGGATGGAGAAAGTGCATTCCAGAGTGTGTGGCCAGTTACGCTGAAGATTCATGAATGGATGAAATCAAAGCAAATGCTGTGGAAGAAAGGTATGACAAGTAAATTTGAGTGAGTAGAGCATAGGGTTCCAGTGGAATGTAAGGGATTAGTAACTGAGATAGCTATATGTAGGTGCCGAAGGTGTGAATTTTGTGGACTACTGAAAGCAGCTTAAAGGATATTGTGAGTAAAGGCTAGCTAGTGTTCGTCACAAAGACGACAATATGACAAAGAAAAGGCTAGTCATATTACTTTGATCCAGTGATCAGTTTCACTGCTGAATTTTGTACAATCTGAAGACACCTGATATCTTGTGCTCAAGTGCCCTGTAGTGCCCAGCTGTGACCTATTTAAAACAGAGAGGCTGTGAAGGACGCCGCAGCCATTTTTTCTCTTTGTGTGAAGGAACATACACAGTAATGGTAGGACCCAAAAAAAAGGTTTGTTTTTTTTTATAACGATATGCTCTGATGGACTTTTGTTTTATTTTTATATGTTATTGTACTTTTCTCTTCAGCATGCCTCTTCCCTGAAGAAGAATTTTCGAAACCTGGCCAAGTCGGCGGAGGTTGGAGCTGGGAGGAAAAGTGCTGCTGTAACGCATTGAAAATCTAAGTCTTAGTAGATAAATTATAATGAAATATGGACTTCAGAAGCATATTGGTGCTATAGTTATGAGAAGTTATAAAGAAATTGTGAAAAGAAATATAAATAAAAACGGTTTTTGTAGAAAAATAAAAAATCACGGGTTGATCAATGACGATGCAAGCACCACCATAAAAAACTATTGAGGCTTAGTCCCTGGATGGTGGAAGTACTTGAAACTCTGAAGATCCCCGTTTGATAGTAGTTGATTATGAATTAACTCATTGTGGTAATACCTTGTGAAACTGTGAAAGGAAAGAGTGTTTGGGATAATTTGGGTATATTTAGATTGATTCCCCACACTAGAAAATTATAGGTCCATTTAAATAGATTGTACTAAGGAATTGCAGTAGTCAAGTCATGTTATAACAAAGGAATTTGTGAGGATGTGAAGAGCTGGCTTATTAAATAAATGTCGAACGGAATAGATCTGTAGAGTATAGAAGCAACGTTTAATGGTATTGGAAATATTTAGTTGAAAGCTCATGGCACTGTCTAGAATAATGCCTAAGATTTTTATGGATGAGGTAAAGGTTACTGGAGTCCCCGCTAAGGTAATAAGAATTGTGGGGGTTAGGGCATCCCCTGTGTCCTATAAGTAGTCCTCTTGTTTTGTCAGAATTCAATTTAAGTCTATTAAGTGGAAGCCATTGACCTATGGTCAGGTGGTGACTGCGGTCATCAATTTCCTGTTTGTAGCAATCTAAATTTGCCTATACTTGAATGTCATCCATATAGACGAATGGGATTAGACCTAGTGATTGAAGAAGTGTGAGAAGGGGTGACCAGAAGACATTGAGGAGTGCTGGGGCAAGTGTGGATCTCTGTGGAAACCCAGAAGGAAGAGAGTAGGAGGAGGAGTTATTCCACTGAGAAGCATTTCTTCTGTCAGAGAGATAGGACTGAAACCAGTTGTGGACTGTGTTAGCAATACCTATTTCCTATAGTTTATTTAAAAGGAGACCATGGTCAACCAGATGAAATGCTGAGGAGAGATCAAGATACAGAAGAACTGGTGTTCTGTCTTGGTCTAATGCCTGGTAAATGAAGGTTGTGACATCTAAGAGGGCTGTTTCAGTACTGTGCGATTTCCTGAAGCCAGTCTGGTTGGGATGAGGAGCGTTGGTTTTGTCTATATAGTCCTCCAATTGATTAAGTATGATGTGTTCTGCACATTTTGATATGTATGGAATTTGAGCTATTGGGTAGTAGTTTGAGGTCTGGATTGTAGATAATTTGGGGTGTACCTTGCAATGCTACCCTGAGGAATGCTTATATATGGGATACGGTCTTGTCAGCATTCATACTTGTACAAGCACATACACCTGTGCAATTTTACAATAGCTATTTTGTGTGTGTAAAACATGCTTTACATGTAGAAAATACTTTATAAAATGACTCTCATATAGGGGGAGGAGCCAAGATGGTGGCGGCAGAGAAGCTGTGTTCTTGAGTGCATCATTATGGTGAAGAAGAAGGGTAAAATGAGGGTTTTCCCCTCTGAATCCTCATTTCAACCCTCTCTTGCTCCAGTTGGGCCTATGGATACATTTGTTATTTGAGGGAGTCCATCGTCTCCTGAACTTGGGGGGTGGGGGGGGGGGGGAGAAGAGGATTGCTGTCTGTTCAGACACTGACCTCAGGTGGGTCGGCTTCGGCTCCAATATCTCACTCACCGCAACCAGGCCTGTTGAGCTCCTCGATGGATGTCCATCATATATTGTTGGATTTTTCTGCTGACAGTGGGAAGGATTCCAGAATGAATTTTGAGGCGTTTTGTTCACCTCTGGGACATCCAGTCCCAGAGGGAGCATCGAGAAGAAGTGGGACTACAATGGAGTCTAGAATGGAGTTTGCTACTGCGGAAAGCAGTGTTTCTTCACTAGTTTTTCCTATTCATATCTAGAGACCTCCAACTTTCACTTTGGAATCCATTTGGACTGCAGTCTCAGATTTGGGTAAGGCCCTATTCTGGTCAGTTTGCTCTTATGAATGCCAGTGTCTAGCTCAATTCGACTAATATTGAACTTCTTCATAAGGATTTTAATTAGTCTGTACAGATTTTGGGAATTTATGGTGAACAGCTTAAGAATTCACAAGTGTTAACTACTACTTTAGTAAAGTAGAATTCTCTATTAAAAAGGAAAATTGAGGGAGGAAGTGACGTCACGAAACTGAATGGCTGCTTAGTCCCGGAGCTCCGTTCCTACCTCTGCGAAAAAGGCACTATTCGCTATAAATTAATCTCTCACAACATTCGCATGAAAGGCGAACTGGTGCTGAATTAATTGAATCCAGAAAAATGAGTAAAAGAAGCGGCGCGCTGCATCGGGAGAGCGAGCGTCTGTCGTCGAAGCAACCGGATCGAGGCCTAGCGCACCCCGCCTCCCCCAAGGTATGCAGACTCCCAGAAGTTAGCCAGATTTCGCCTCGCGAAGTGCGCTGCGAGCCCATCCCCGCTCAGGCTCCCTCACAGGAACTGACTCAATGCTTGGAGGCACTCAGGGCTGAAATTGTTGCGTCAAAAGACGAAATCCTGGAGCATGTGGATGCTCTGAGCGCCGAAATGAGGGAGCTGGGGGGGAGGGTTGAAGCTTTGGAAGAGCGCGCAGACGAGCTGGGGGAGAGACACGACGAGACAGACAAACGCTTGCAAAAATTGACAGACCAGGCGGAGGATCTGCGTTTGAAATTAGATGACCTTGAAAACAGGGGGCGCAGGCAAAATCTTCGCTTTCGAGGAGTTCAGGAAAATGGAGACCAGGAAGATGTCCAGACAGTGGTGCGATCTATATGTGCACAGTTGATGGGCCCAGATTTTGATACCAGTGAGATAGAAATGGACAGAGCTCATAGAGCGCTTGGGCCTGCGAGGGACAACAGACCGCGAGATATTGTGGTGCGTTTTACCACCTATGCTTGCAAAGAAAGGATTTGGCAAAAAGCTCGACAATCCACCAACCTTGAATTCAAGGGGGCCCGCGTTGCGGTCTACCAGGATCTTTCTCTGTACACCTTGACCTTGAGAAGGAACATGAAGCCGGTCATAGAGGTCCTAACTAAGGAAAAAATATTGTACAGATGGGCATTTCCGTTTGCAATTTGCTTTGAGATTAAAGGGGAGAAACTCCGCTGTCGCACTGTGGAGGCAGCATGGAAGAGCCTTTACGAGGTGGGATTAACATCTACAGAGAGTCCGCCGACGGAGTTGGCTCCCGCAACAAAAGCACGGCTGCAGAGATGGAAAAGAGTTGAAAAAGGAGCAAAGAAACCACGAAACCAGACCTGAGAAGCACCAACTGGACAGTGTGGTGCAAAGATAGCTCTGGAGTTCAAAGCCCCAGCAGGGGAAGTGATGACTTTATGATTAAGGGAGAGTGAGAGTGACTTAAACATTATCATACGAAATAAGACAGTGGATTTTCATATGTATCTGAGAAGATAAGTGGAGGTGGGGACGTGAGAAGGAGGGGATTGAGGGGTTCCGTTTATTTTGGGTTAAAAAATTGTAGTATAAAAAAAAAAAAAAAAAAAAAAAAAGGTTGGAAATCAGTTAGTGGAGTTTCTTCTTCAAAATCCCAAGCAGTATCTTAAGGAGCTGCTTGGTGGGTTGTTAAGAGGGAAGGGAAGGGAGGGAGGCAGGAGGGGAGAAGGAGTTAGGGTGGGTATGGATGGGGGGGAGGGGATAGTAAGGGTAGGGAATAGTAGGGGAGAGAGGGAGCTAGAGTTAGGATTAAGCCTTCCCGGGGTTATAATTTATTGTTCACTGTACCGAAATATAAATGGTTGATTTTAGGGTTTGCACATATAACATAAAGGGGCTGAACTCTCCATATAAGAGGCACGCACTGATGCGGGAGTTGAATTTGATGAGACCGCGGGTTGTTTTCCTGCAGGAAACTCATTTTCAGCGAAGACACGAAGGGCTTTTGAATTTTAAACAATACCAGCAAGTGTTCTGTGCCTCCGATGTGGCTGGTTCTAAAAAACGTGGTGTAGCAATAATGTTTCATAAAGACACTCAGGTACAAGTCTTACACTCTAGAAAGGATAAGGAGGGCAGATTTTTGCTATTGCACGTGATGTTGGAGCAGGAGGAATGCACATTGGCTAATGTATATGCCCCGAATGAGAGGCAGGATAAGTTTTTCATGCGCCTGAGGAAGGAACTACAGGCCTTTGCTAAAGGTAAACTGATTGTGGCTGGTGATTTTAATGCCACCATGCAGCCAGGTTTAGATAGGTCAGCTCCTCCTGCTCTGATTGACCGTAAAAATTCTAGTGCTTTAAACTATTTGGTCGATGAGATGGGTTTGTATGATCCCTGGAGAATTGGGAATACCAGGGGGAGGGAGTACACCTTTTACTCAACAGTACACCTCTCTTACTCCAGAATTGACTATGTTTTCTTGGACAAGGCATTGTCGATTGGAGGGGGAGGGGCTAATATAGGTCACATAACGATTTCAGACCACGCTCCAGTCTGGGTCAATATTCCATCATTGAGGGAGGAGCAGCGTGACAGAAGATGGACGATTAATAATTCTCTATTACAAGACCCGGAGCTGGTGGGGAGATTTTACCCAGTACTAAAAGAGTATTTTGACATTAATATAGATTCTGGACCATCTCTGGGTACAGTTTGGGATGCATTTAAAGCAGTAGCGAGAGGGTTTTTTCTCAAGCAGGCTGGTCAAAAAGCTCGAGTTCATAAGGAACGCCTGTCTAAATGTATGGATAAATTGGGGGAGCTAGAGCTTAAATATAGAGATACTGGGTCGGTGGCCGATTATCGGAGGCTGCAGGCTATGAGACTGGAGGTGACTGATCTGCATGAGGATAGTTTGAAATTTGTGCACGCAAGGCTTAACCAGGTGTACTATGCAGGTGCTAATAAACCTGGAAGATTATTGGCCACTAAGTTACGAAAGATGAGATCTGACCGAAATATACTAAGGATGAGGGGTACTAGAGGTGAGGTGGTGCACAAATCCACACAAATCAGAGATTGTTTTGCACAATATTATGAACAATTGTATCGAGAGGATGCTGCTGTACAGATTGATAAAATAGATGAATATTTGGAGGCGAGGGGCTTGAATGTGCTTTCTGAGACACAGAGATTGGACCTGGACCGACCGGTGGGAGTAGATGAAGTTATTCAGGCCATCAAGAATCTGCCAACGGGGAAAGTGCCGGGGCTAGATGGTTTTACAAACGAATTTTATAAGACATTTGTAACCCAACTAGCGCCCTATTTGACTTTGATCGTTAATTCGGTGCGAGAGGGAGCTCCACTGCCATTGACGATGTTGGAGGCATGGGTGGCAGTAATACCAAAGCCTGGTAAGGATAGAACTGAATGCTCTTCGTACCGCCCAATATCGATACTCAATACGGACGTAAAAATTTTGGCGAAGGTCCTGGCCACTAGGCTAGGGAGGCTCTTGCCTTGTTTAATTCACCCAGATCAGGTAGGCTTTGTAGCTAACAGACAAGCTATGGATAATATCCGGAGAACAGTGGACCTTTTATATGCAACTCGGACGAGGGCTAACCCGGTGGTTTTACTGGGGCTGGACGCTGAGAAAGCCTTTGACCGGGTCCACTGGGGGTTTCTTGACAAGGTCCTAGCTAGGGCTGGGATAGGTACCCAATATAGAACTTGGATTAGGGCATTATATACGGGGCCACGGGCTTGTGTGAGGGTGAATGGGGGACACTCGGCGATGTTTCAGCTAGGAAGGGGTACGAGACAGGGGTGCCCGCTGTCTCCCCTACTCTTTGCTCTGGCAATGGAGCCCCTGGCGGAGGCGATTAGAAAACATCCAGACATAGCCGGGGTGAAGGTGGGAGGACAAGAATATAAAGTAGCGTTGTTTGCTGACGATGTCCTCCTGTCATTAACAAACCCGCTGATCTCCTTACCTAACCTCATGAAAGTGATACGGGAATACGCGGAAATTTCAGGATATAAACTTAATGCTAGTAAGTCTATAGGAATGGCAGTTGGGGTGCCTTCGAGTGTAATGGAGACTTTGAAGACATCCTTCCCTTTTAAGTGGGAGGAGAGTGCATTGAGTTACTTGGGTGTGAAGATCACTAGTAATATAGCCGCTCTGTTTGATAATAACTACCAAGCCCTTAAGAGGGAGATACAGAGGGATCTGGACAGATGGTTGGGTGTGGGACTGTCTTGGTTCGGGCGCATTGCAGCAATTAAAATAAACGTCTTGCCCAGGCTGCTATACCTGTTCCAGGTCTTGCCTTTGAAGGTGTCTAGATCCTTCCTGTCTGGCCTTCAGGATATTTTGATCCGATTCATTTGGAATCATAAAAGACCACGATTGCCCCGAACATTGCTATACAAGAGTAGGAGGGAGGGAGGCCTTGGAGTCCCCAACCTGACGTGGTATTATTGGGCGGCCCAGGCGAGAGGTGCTATAGACTGGTTTAGAGGGGAGGACCATAAAAGATGGGTGGCTATAGAGCAAGCTTTGGTGGGCTCGCGACCCCTGAACCATTTAATGTGGCTACCTAGTAAACATAGAGGAAGGACAGACAGATTTCCTCCCACAGTCCAGGCTACGTTTCATTATTGGGACTCTATGTTCACAGACCGTCAACCGATATTATCAGGCTTAGCCCCAATTGCAGATAACCCCTCCTTTGAACCGGGTGTGGGTAGTAGACCTTTCAGTGACTGGGCTGTAGCAGGCCTGGATTTGTTAGGGCAGTTACATGTGGGTGATAGGGTGACCCCTTTTGAGAACTTGATGAAAGATTATGGACTTAGCTCCGGTGATCACTATGCCTACTTGCAGCTTCATCACTTTCTCAAGGGACCTGTTTATGGTATATGCTTAAAACGTGACACACACCCGATGGAGGAGATTTGTGTAGACACGAAGCGTACGAAGGGTCTGATATCCTTTTTATATGATTACTTAATGCGGCTTTCGAAACCGCATGTATTACATAGACAGAGATGGGAGCAAGAACTACAATTTACACTTCCTAAGGCCAATTGGTTGACTCTGGAAAAGAATATTAGGAAGGTATCATTAGCAGTGGCCTTACAAGAAAATGCGGTTAAGGTGCTATACAGATGGTACTTGACTCCTGCTAGACTACATCACATGAATGCTCAAATATCACTTAGGTGCTGGCGAAACTGTGGAGAGGTGGGAACTGCAGGGCACATTTGGTGGAAATGTCTGAAAGCACAAGCTTATTGGAGAGGGATTCAAGCACGCCTTCAGGGATGGATTGGCAGGTCTGTGCAGTGGCATCCCTCGATCTTTTTGCTGGGGGCACGACCTGAAGGTCTTGAAGCCCACCAGTGGCTCCTGGTGCGGGCCACTCTCAATGTGGCAAGGGTGAATTTGGCTCAAAGCTGGAAATCCCCTATGGTTCCCTCAATGGTAAGATGGATAACCAAGGTTCGCTATACCTGTGAAATGGAACGGTTGACTGCCGTAAAACGAAGAATGCTGCCTAAATGGCAGAGAATTTGGGAACCCTTTTTGGCTAAGTGCGTAGAATAATATATGTTTTGGATGTTATAAGAAATAAGAGGGAAGACGGGTGGGAGGGGGGAGGGAGGTTTAGAGTTGATAGAGGGGGGAAGGGATATAAAGGTGGGGTAGATGTAAATGTAAAATCATAAAATCTTTGAAGTACTGCGAGCTCCATATCTGAAACTGTTAATCTGCTAACACTGTTATTAGTTATCTTGATTAGTTTGACCTGGATTGAAAGTGAATCACTATACCTTATGGATATTATGTAAAGAAGGTTAAAACTTATGTTTGATTAACAATGTTGAATAAAGACTTCTATAAATTAAATTAAAAAAAAAAAAAGGAAAATTGAATTTCTTGAAAACACTGTTAGATTTCCAAATTTGCAATTGATAAACTTTCCTAAGCTTCCCTTTGTTTCTGCAAGGGATGTGTTTCAGCGCTACCTAAGAGAAGTTCTTTGGTTTCAAAAGAGTCTATGCCTCCATTAACTCATATATATTATCTTTCTTTGACTTAAAAAGTACTCAGTACAACCTTGCTCAGGCTTGGGCTTGGCTCCAGATACAGAGGCTTAATTGCTTAATGATTCAGAGATTTTGGAGGCTTTGGATACAGAACTTACAACTCAGGCTACATTGATTGTTTCAACTGGCTTTGCCATCTGATTGAGAGTGGCTTCTACGAATTTTCTTTGAGGATAGAGAAACCCCTTTCCTGGGCTGTCAGGTCAGAATGTTTCCTGACCTGACCAAGGAGACCCAGAAAAGGAGAAAAAAAAACGTTCTTTTACTTAAGCCAATGGTGCTTCTGATAGGAGCTCTCTTTTCTTGAAATATCAATGTAAATGTATTAAGTGGAAATCAGTGACATGTGTTTTTTGAACCGTCTCAGCTCTCTGACTTTGAGTGACAAAAGACTGGAATCTAGTTCTCCAATTAGATTAGCTTCCAATGACTTGCAGTAATTAGTCTTTTTTCTCTGGAGTGAGCTACTCTACTATCTGTTTTTTGCTGAAATAAGATTACATATATTACATATAGTTAGCTTTTTGCATAAATAAGATTTCTATATTACATATAGTTAGGATCAATTTGTATAAAAACATCTTCCATACTAAGAAAGTCTGTTTAATGTGCAAGTGAAGCCCAACAAGCTAGGAAGGATTTAAGATACTGGTGCCCAACCGATGACCTGAGACAGGTGAGCATAGGGATTAAGAGTGCCATGGTGGTGGTTCTTTGAAAACACAAGAGAAGTCTCAGAAATGTTGCTGAAGTGCTAGCACCGCTGTTACCACACATGAGACAGATTCACCTCAGTATCTCTGACCATGGGCCATAGGCTCACTTAGTACTTGATTATGATTCCTTGATATCAGCTCCATCATTGGAGCCAGACCTCTGAAGTCAGCTGAGGCAGCAAGAGGGAAAAAATCAAATAATTTGCCAAAGGGACTGAATTGCTGGGGGGTGGGAGCAGAGAAGAGGATGAAATCACATATGCACTGGACAGAGGTCTGCTAAAGGGGTGATTCAGATAACTACAAGTCAAGGATAGAGAAAGCATGGCATCTGCATCATTATTGTCTAAGGGCAACAGAAAAGATTCATCAGGTATTTCTCCCATTATTGACACAGGTAGTTAAAATTGCCACAGAGCCTAGTGCCATCACACCCTATAGCAGGCCCTGTTCTCAGAGAAAACATAAAATTACTACAACAGCATTTTTGCAGGCCCAGTAGTAGCAAATCAAAATCTTATTCTTGAGAACCCCCCAACAAAGTTCTTGAAAAGCAACGTACGTTAAAAGTTTTTCTGTTTGTTATTGTGCTTCTAACATTCTGCTAATCAGTGATGTTGCCAGTACACCATGATTTGACAAAGTTTGAAAGATTAAATCATTAAGTTTGAAAGACAAAATCATTTAGAGTTTACTATAACTTGTTTTATTGTATGATCTTACCTTTTATCCCACGAATTCATCCCCAGGATGTTGAGCAGTAATCTGGCATAGTAAAATGCTGACTGAGGCTTTTGAGGCACTGGTTCCTCCTGTCCCATAGCTCTCATATTGAGGTAATTAAAATGTTTTTCTACAAATACTCTTTCCTCTGCATTCTGTTTCAAGATAGCATTGATAACATCAGTTTCTAGTTTTTCTGAGAGGCAGCATGGAGGAGGGGCAGGGATATTGAGTGGGACCCCAGTCCTTTGCAAGCACTCTGGACCAGTGGTGCCCACATACTGCAGCAGACAATCAAGTGCATCCTCCTCATCTGTGAGTGTGTCCCAAGTTGGAAGTATCTCTCGGGTTCTTCTCTTTGGCATAGGGGTAGTCCCATCAATTACAGAGACCTCCTCTTCACAGCCATTTACAACTGAAGTATCTTCCAGGTTTTCATGCGGTGCTAGCAAGGAAAGCATGAGAGAGGTCCGTTTTGGTTGTCCACTGAGAAGCGGTGGTCCATACAAGATGGAAGATTCCCAAGAATATTTTCCAGAGAGATCACGCATAATAATCCTAACCACTGAATTAGCTGATGTTAGTCCAGCAAGTTTCTCCCCTCCAGGTGCTTTCTCTTCTGCTCGGATCTGCAAGCAGGACACTAAGGTAGTGTGGTTGAGCACAAAGAACTGGAGATTAGGGTTCTCAAAAAGCTCAGGAGAAAGATCAGGACTCTCACTGTACGGGTTATCATGGTTTTCACAAAGCTGGCTGGTTAACATGGCAGGATCGCCACTCATTGGATAGTGGCCCAAATGGTTTACAAGGTGGGTTATCACAGTGCGAGCTGCAATTGAAATGAGCCCTTGCTGCATGTGAGTTTTCACTGCAAAAGAACAAAATATCAACACCATAATAAATACCAGTAACTGCCTTGATCAAAAAGAATTATTGCATTTTACACACTTATCACAATATTTATTTCAACTTCAAGACTTAAAAGAGCTATATTTGTGGCATGAAAGTAATAAATTTTGATATGTTTACCAACAAAATTATGAAATCATTTTTTTTAGATATAACACAAATCTACATCCTCTACATATTTCACCGGTGACATCAATTTGTTTCTTTGTCTTTTTTTCTCAGGAATGAGAGAGTTTGCTCTAAGCAGGACAGTGTCATTCATTCAGTCAAACAAAATCCAAAACAAAACACACTGGTTTGATCCAAGCAATCTAAAGGTTTTAACAGTCATTAATGCTAATATATCTACTGCTGCTTTTTTTTTTTTTTTAATATATCATGAAACTACCAGTCTCCAAAAACAGATTCAGGTGTCCTTTTAAATGAAGCAATGAAGCAATTAATGCACAAATTAGCATGCACTATTATCACATTAGCTGAGAGTGTGCGCTAATTTGTGTATTAATTACATGCTGTGTTAGGAGGAATAGAAGTGGAGAATGAGCATGGACTGCACATTGCAGAGTGCGCAAAATACTTACCGCTAACTGAAGTTGTAACAGGTGCTCTTGCTGTTAATTGTTTATTAGTCTTAACATGTGTAAAAGAATTTTTCAGTGCAGTAACTGCAAAGGGCATGCTGGGAATGCTCCCTGCCCCCAACAATTGCTGCACAGCCTTAGAACCTATTGTATGTTACAATTTGCTATTAAAGTGAGGTAAGTGCAAAAATGTAACATTTTATTAAAGGCCCCTTAATTTTTAGCCTCGCTAATGACATCTGGAAAGTGTTTTTATTTTCAGGGGGGAGAGAGGAAATGTGGTTGGTAGGAAAAAGAGCTTGTCTATTTCTTTCTCAACTCCTCTTCTCTTACTCCTGCAGAAATGAAACTGCTGGTCCCAGCATTACAGAGACATTTTTTTTTTAAAGTTAGTTATTTACTGAAATTTAAAAGTTTACATTCAAGGATCCTTGAAAAAAAAAAGAGACAAATGAGCACTGGTTTATATATTAAGTAAATTAATTGATTAGGAAATAATCCAAAAAGATAAAAGAAAAAACAATAAGAACTGAGATAAAACATGGTCTGTTGAGTCCTCTCCAAGAGGAGAACCCAGGAACAGTGGCTCCCAAACTCCCCAGCCAGTCAAGTTTTCAGGATATTGACTACAAAAATCAGTCAAAACGTAGACAGATGAAGAGTCACAAAGACATAATCAGAAACCATCCAACCCTATGTCAAAATAATTATTTGTAGGAAATATCTTAAAAATCTACATTTCAGAAGAGTTTTTAAGTTAGTCACCTGTAGCAGATGTTATCTGAGTACAGTAGGACACATGGTTCACACATGTGGGTGATGCCCCTGACACAACCCCGGTGCGAATGCTACCCAGTGTTCCAAAAACGTCTAGAAGCATTTAGTGGACCCACACCATGAATGCGCGAGTGTTTTCCTGCCTGCTTGAGTTGCACGGGACCTGCAGTTGGATAAAAGCATAACAAATGCAACTCCTAGGGGAGCTGGGAGGGTATATAAGAACATATGTCCTACTGTCCTTGGAGAACACCTGCTACAGGTAAGTAACTTCGCTTTCTCCAAGGACAAGCAGGGCAATTAGTTCCCATGTGTGGGAATCCCTAGCTACCAGGCTTACCAAAAACAACAAACAAAAGTCAACAGGGACTTGCAAGGTCAACTAGAACTAACAACAAATAAACAGGCCTGTTGTGAAGGTGCGGCCTGGAACATAAAAGAATAGGCCTAGGAGAGTGGACATCAAACAAATTCTGCAGAACTGTCTAACCAAACTTGTTTTGTGTCAGGTATTCTGCTCAAGGCAGTAATGAGATCTCAATGCGTGGACTGAAGACCATGTAGCAGCTTTGTAAATCTCTTCAATGGAGGCTGACTGCAAATGGGCTACTGACGCAGCCATGGCTCTGACATTGTGAGCCATGACATGACCTACCAGAATCAGCCCAGCCTGGAAATAAGTGAAAGAGATTCAGTCTGCTAGCCATGACTGGATAGTGCGTTTATCAATTGCTGTCCCCATCTTGTTTGGGTAAAAAAAAAAAACCAAAAAGCTGAGTGGGACAGTCTATGGGCTTTAGTCCACTCCGGACAGAAGACCAAGGATCACTTGCAGTCCTAATTGTGCAGTGCACTCTTGCCAGGATAGGCATGAAGTTTTTGGAAAAATGTTGGAAAGACTAGTGACACCACCTTAGGAAGGAACTTAGCATGGGTGTGGATAGCTACTCTGTTATAATGAAACCTTGTGTAGGTGGATAAGCTACTAGGGCCTGCAGCTCACTCATTCTGTGAGCTGAAGTGACCACCATCAAAAATAAGACCTCCCAGGTCAGGTACTTCAGACAACAGGAATCAAGTGACTCAAAAGGGGCTTTCATCAGCAGGGTGAAGACAACATTGAGGTCCCATGACACAGTAGGAGGTTTGATGGAAGGCTTTGTCAACAGTTAATTAGAGGCAGTACTGAGATGGGCTTGCCTCCTACATGACTAAAAAGGTTATGTACAGAACCTGAAGATTTTAACATACAGTCCAGGATTTTGGCCAGATTTACCCATAGAAGCTATCCTACATGTAGTATAAAAGAAGGATACTGTAGGGTCAAGACTCAAGGGAAGAATTGCTTAAGACTGAGCAAATTAAGAAATCACCACCTGAATTGGTGTGGACGATTAGGTTCTCTTTTCTGTCATGTGATATACATAATATTATACTCAAATATTGGCATACTAGTAAAAAAAGGCCCGTTTCTGACACAAATGAAATGGGCGCTAGCAAGGTTTTCCTCAGAGTGAGTCTGAGTGCGAGTGTGTCTGTGAGAGTGACTGTGTGTGAGAGAGAGAGAGTGAGTCTGGGTGCGAGTGTGTCTGTGAGAGAGAGAGTGTGTGTGCGAGAATGAGAGTGTGTGCAAGTGCATATGTGAGAGTGTGAGAGAGAGACAGAGTGTGTTTCACACAGATTCAGTGTGTGCAAGAGAGAGAGTGTGTGTGAGACGCAGACTCTCTGTGAGACTGAGTGTATGAGACCAAGAGAGTGTGTGTGAGTGACTGTGTTACACATAGAGAGTGAATGTGATACAGTGTGAGACAGAGTGTGTGAGAGACAGTGTGTGAGAGTGAGAGAAAGACATTGACTGTGAGAGAGAGTGTGTGTGTGTGTGACAGAGATACCCCCCCCCCCCTCTCTGGTGTCAGGCCCCCCTCCCTCCCTCTCTCTGGTGTCAGGCCCCCCCCTCTCTCTGGTGTCTGAGCGTTACTGTGCAGGACGCTGAGCTCTCTGGCTGTGCTTCAAGGAACTGAACAATCCTATTTAATAGAATGCACCTCCAACATTCTGAAGCCGAGAAACCTTGTGTGGTTGGTCACTTCTGCTTGTGACGAACCCGGAAGTACGTGACTTCAATTCAGGAGATGGATACAGAGAGCAGGAATGCCTCTGCCATGCATTCAGCTTCAGAATGTTGGAGGTGCGTGTTATTATATAGGATATTTATTTATTTATAGCATTTGTATCCCACATTTTCCCACCTATTTGCAGGCTCAATGTGGCTTACAGTGACATCCATGTTTTCAGAATATAAAACCTGTGGTTGCCTATTCTCGAAATTTAAATTTAAAGAATTTCTTAGTACCCTCAGTTTTACCATCACGTCACATGCTTCCTATGTGGAACAGTGGGCATGGTCCTTGTGGCTCTAAACATTGCTCCATATGTAAACACTCTCTTTGAATATCCACCTTTATTCATCCAACTTCTGGTAGAGAATATAGACTTATTTATTTGGATTTTGCTCACACCTTTTCAGTAGTAGCTCAAGGTTTGTTACATTCAGGTACTTCATTTTAACACCACATGCAATTTTAGTTTTGCCATATGTATTGTTATATGCCCATGTAAATTCAAATACATTAGAAAACTAAGAAAATATAAGAACGCCTGTTTAGAGAAGATACACAGTTTGGAAGCTCAGCACAAGGCAAACCGGTCTTCCCAAGTCTGGCAAGAGTTGTGTAAAGCACGAATGTTGTTGGACTCAATTTATTCTGAACACCTCAGTATGTTACAGGCGAAGCACAGGGCGGGGACTTATGAGTTCGCTAACAAAGCAGGCCGACTCCTGGCTATACGGATGCGTAGGCAGAGGGTTGACCGAACGGTTAGGCAGGTGCGAGATGCTAGAGGCAATATGTTGCGCACTTCTTCGCGGGTGCGTGAGCGATTCGGGGACTTTTATCGAACACTCTATACACAGGAGATTAATCCTTCAGTAGAAGGTATAGAGAACTACTTGAGGGAATGTGAGCTTCCCACACTGACTAATCAACAACAAGCAATCCTAGACAAACCAGTTACTCCTTTGGAAATCCAGGAGGCCATCCATAGTTTGCCTTCATATAAATCCCCAGGGCTAGATGGGTTCCCTAACGAATTCTACAAGAGGTTTGCAGCTGAGTTGGCGCCACTTCTTGCAGACATGTTTAATCAGGTAGGAATGGGGACCCTGCCCCCAACCATGATGGAGGCCTGGATAGCAGTATTACCCAAACCGGGCAGGGGTCACGAGGACTGTGGTTCATATAGGCCCATCTCAGTTTTAAATGCCGATGTTAAAATTCTGGCAAAAGTATTAGCAAATAGGTTAGCACCTCTGCTTCCGGTCCTCATACATCCGGACCAGGTGGGCTTTGTAGCCCACCGGAAGGCTATGGATAATATCAGGCGAACGCTGGACCTTATGTATCTTGCTAAAAGAAACTAGAAGCCCCTGTGTCTTCTCAGCCTGGATGCCGAAAAAGCTTTCGATCGGGTCCATTGGACCTTCATGTATAAAGTATTGGAGACTATGGGTGTTGGGGTGCAGTTTAGAGCTTGGATACAGGCTTTTTACACGTCCCCTAGTGCATGCGTGAGAGTTAACGGAGGTAACTCGGAGTTGTTCCAGCTCTTTAGAGGCACAAGGCAGGGCTGTCCTTTGTCCCCCCCTTTTATTCGCCATGGTTATGGAGCCATTCGCATCGTGTCTGAGGCTCGATCCGGAAATTTCGGGAGCTAGAGTGATGGAAAGGACACATAAATTAGCTCTATTCGCGGACGATGTCTTGTTGTATGTAACACGCCCACAAGTCACGTTTCCAAAACTCAATCAGCTTATCGAAGAGTACTCGGCGGTATCGGGGTTCAGGGTGAATATGGCCAAGTCAGAAGCACTAAATGTGACGCTGTGTGGGGAGGAGGTAGAGTCCCTGAAGGCGAATTTTCCTTTCAAATGGGCTAAAAAGCAAATCAGATATTTAGGGGTCAACTTGACCTCCGACCTTTCGGAGCTTTTCTCGGCTAATTATAAAGGGTTGGCAAGGAACATAGCGGCAGATATGGAGCGGTGGGGGGACTTGGAGGCTTCATGGTTTGGACGGATAGCTATTGTAAAAATGAATGTTCTCCCTCGTCTCCTGTATTTGTTCCAAGTGCTGCCTGTGTTGATGCCCAGACGATTCCTTAAGATGTTGCAGGATCGTATAGTGCGCTTCGTCTGGGCAGGAAAGCGACCTAGGCTGTCGCGCGCCCTCCTTTATCAAGAAAGGAAGAGGGGAGGGATGGGAGTTCCAAACCTCACATGGTATTACCGGGCGGCACAGGGAAAGGCGGCAATCGAGTGGTATCAGGCATATCCAGATAGACAGTGGGTGCAGCTTGAGCAGTACTCAGTCGGTGTCAAGCCGCTGGAGGCACTCATGTGGTTGCCACGCCCCTTTAGATCGCTGGATGAGCATGAATGCCCGGCAGTAGGTGTAACCCTTCACTATTGGGATAGCATATTTCCACAGAGTAAGTGTGTTTTGTCACGTCTGTCCCCAATAGCATACAACCCTTTGTTCATGCCTGGCAATGAGAAAGGGACCTTCACTAGATGGTATGAACTGGGTGTGAAAACGTGGGGGCAACTGTATGAGGCTGAATCCCTAATCTCTTTCTCAGCATTACAGGCTAGGTACCCTGTGGAGGAGAGGGATGAATTCGCCTATCGTCAGCTGGCACATTTCCTCCAGACTGAGGCAATCACACGGGTTATCAAGCGGGAGAAAACACCATTAGAGGAAATCTGTGAAAAATTCCATATGTCAAGGGGATTGATTGGGAGCATATATGGTTGTATATGTCGGCGGGCACCCTGCTACAGCAAACATAGGAAAGGCTGGGAAGGGGAGCTTGGCGTGGCCCTGGGGGAGGCCCGGTGGGAGAGAATAGAACGGGCAGTGGCGAAGGTGTCAATCCATGTTCCGCTTAAGGAGAACGCGGTGAAGGTGCTGTACAGATGGTACCTTACACCGGACCGCCTTCAGCGCATATACCCGGATTTGACGGGGCTGTGTTGGAGGAGGTGTGGTCAAAAGGGTACAATGGGACATGTGTGGTGGAGCTGTATCAAAGTGAAGGCCTTTTGGAAGGCTGTTCACAGCAGGCTGCAACATTGGGTAGGCCGTTCAATTGCTTGGGCCCCTGAGGTTTTTCTTTTTTCTATAAAGGTAGCAGGTCTTACAACATATCAACAAGCACTGGTGGGGCAGGCGGTGGGGGCAGCCCGAGTAGTAATAGCCTCGCATTGGAAACAAGCTGGGGTTCCACCGATTGCGAAGTGGCATAACAAATTGCGATATGTGTGTGAAATGGAGAGACTTGTAGCAGAGCGGAAACATCAAAAGAGTAAATGGTATTTGACCTGGAAATTCTTTCTCAATGATGCGACTATAACCTAGAGCTATGCCGGTGCAAATGTAAGGTTGGAAAAGTTTAATGTACTCCCTACAAGGTGGTGAGAGGGGGGAGGGGAAGGGACGGGGAGGGGAGGGGGGGAGGGGGGAAAAAAAGGGGGAAAAAAAAAAAAAAGTCAGCAGAGGGGGTCTCTTTTTCTTTTTGAATGTTGTTATAATATAGAGAGCATCTTGTTGGAAAGTTTGTCACATGAATATATTTGTACAACTGCACTGATGGATTTTGTTTTGCACAAAATGTAATGCATAAATGTTCAATAAAGACTTTATATAAATGAAAAAAAAAGAAAATATAAGAACAAGAATTGTGGAGCATAGGATCTGCATCAATAGACAAGTTAGATCAACACCACTGGTAGAACACTGGATTAAGAAACAGAATACAATTAATGATCTTCATTTGTTTTGTCTTTAGAATATTTAGACAAAGTTGGAGAGGTGGTGACCTTAACAAAGCTCTGCAGAGGATAGAACAGCAGTTGATTTATGAATTGGATACCGTAATTCCATAGGGTTTAAATCAGCAGGTTGAAAGGATTCATTTTCTGTGTTACATTCACAGTATTCTGTATTTGATTTTTGTTTTTTTTAAACTTTTGTTCTATAAGGTTGAAATATAAGCATAGTTGTGCATCATAGTAAGTCTTATGTTTTTATGTTCTGTTTGCTATACACATATGCTTTTATTAAAGAAGCTTGCATAGTGAAGATAAGGTTTTCTTTATCAAACTACTGTAGGAGAAAATTTATGATATAGCGAATGCTACATACCTGTAGAAGGTATTCTCTGAGGACAGCAGGCTGATCGTTCTCACCAATGGGTGACGTGCACGACAGCCCCTCCAATCGGAGATCTTCACTAGCAACAGCGTTTGCTAGCCCTCGCATGCGCATGCACCGTGTGCATGCGCGACCGTCTACCCGCCCGAACGCGCTCGTGTTTGTCAGTCCAGGACATAGTAAAGATGTAGACAAGGGAAGACACAACTCCAAAGGGGAGGCGGGCGGGTTGGTGAGAACAATCAGCCTGCTGTCCTCGGAGAATATCTTCTACAGGTATGTAGCATTCGCTTTCTCTGAGGACAAGCAGGCTCAAAACAACAAAGAGGGTCAATTGGGCCTCACAACGGCGAGGACATAACTGAGATTGACCTAAACTTATCCAACTGAGAGTGCAGCCTGGAACAGAATAAAAATGAGCCTTAGGGGGGTGGAGTTGGATTCTAAACCCCGAACAGATTCTGCAGCACCAACTGCCCAAATCGACTGTCGCGTCGGGTATCCTGCTGAAGGCAGTAATGAGATGTGAATGTGTGGACGGAAGACCACGTCGCAGCCTTGCAAATCTCTTCAATAGTGGCTCACTTCAAGTGGGCAACTGATGCCGCCATGGCTCTAACACTATGAGCCGTGACATGACCCTCAAGAGTCAGCCCAGTCCGGGCGTAAGCGAAGGAAATGCAATCTGCTAGCCAACTGGATATGGTGTGTTTCCCAACAGCCACTCCCCTTCTGTTGGGATCAAAAGAAACAAACAATTGGGGCTGTGTCCGCTCCAAATAGAAGGCCAATGCTCGTTTGCAGTCCAATGTGTGCAGCTGGCGTTCAGCAGGGCAGGTATGAGGACGGGGAAAGAATGTTGGCAAGACAATTGACTGGTTCAGATGGAACTCTTGACACCACCTTCGGCAAGAACCTAGGGTGAGTATGAAGGACTACTCTGTTATGATAAAATTTGGTATAAGGAGCATGAGCTACCAAGGCTTGAAGCTCACTGACTCTGCGAGCTGAAGTAACTGCCACCAAGAAAATGACCTTCCAGGTCAAGTACTTCAGATGGCATGAATTCAGTGGCTCAAAAGGAGGTTTCATCAGCTGGGTGAGAACGACATTGAGATCCCATGAAACCTCCTACAGTGTCATGGGGGGCTTTGACAAAAACAAACCTCTCATGAAACGAACTAAAGGCTGTCCTGAGATCGGCTTACCTTCCACACAGTAATGGTATGCACTAATCGCACTAAGATGAACTCTTACAGAGTTAGTCTTAAGACCAGACTCAGACAAGTGCAGAAGGTATTCAAGCAGGGTCTGTGTAGGACAAGAGCGAGGATCTAGGGCCTTGCTGTCACACCAGACGGCAAACCTCCGCCATAGAAAGAAGTAACTCTTTTTAGTGGAATCTTTCCTGGAAGCAAGCAAGACCCGGGAGACACCCTCGGAGAGACCTAAGGAGGCAAAATCTATGCTCTCAACATCCAGGCCGTGAGAGCCAGAGACCGGAGGTTGGGATGCAGAAACGCCCCCTCGTTCTGAGTAATGAGGGTCGGAAAACACTCCAATCTCCACAGTTCTTCGGAGGACACTCCAGAAGAAGAGGGAACCAGATCTGACGCGGCCAGAAAGGAGCGATCAGAATCATCGTGCCTCGGTCTTGCCTGAGTTTCAGCAAAGTCTTCCCCACCAAAGGTATGGGAGGATAAGCATACAGGAGGCCTTCCCCCCAATCCAGGAGAAAGGCATCCGACGCTAGTCTGCCGTGGGCCTGAAGTCTGGAACAGAACTGAGGGACCTTGTGGTTGGCTCGGGTAGCAAAGAGATCCACCAAGGGGGTGCCCCACGCTTGGAAGATCTCGTGTACCACTTTGGAATTGAGCGACCACTCGTGAGGTTGCATGATCCTGCTCAACCTGTCGGCCAGACTGTTGTTTACGCCTGCCAGATATGTGGCCTGAAGACACATGCTGTATCGGCGAGCCCAAAGCCACATTCTGACAGCCTCCTGACATAGAGGGCGAGATCCAGTGCACCCCTGCTTGTTGATGTAATACATGGCAACCTGGTTGTCTGTCTGAATTTGAATAATTTGGTGGGACAGCCGATCCCTGAAAGCCCTTAGAGCATTCCAGCTGTAGACCTTGTTCCTGGAGGGACCAACTCCCTTGGGTGTGAAGCTCATCGACATGAGCTCCCCATCCCAGGAGAGACGCATCTGTCGTCAGCACTTTTTGCGGCTGAGGAATTTGGAAGGGACGTCCCAGAGTCAAATTGGACAGAATTGTCCACCACTGCAGGATTGAAGAAAACTGGTGGGCAGCTGGACTATATCCTCTAGATGCCGAGCAGCTTGGTACCACTGGGAAGCTAGGATCCATTGAGCTGATCTCATGTGAAGACGGGCCATGGAAGTCACATGACATCTGCCGAGCTGTGATCTTCTGAGACGGCCACACCCAGGAAACGAGGGACAGAAGATTGTCGGCCCTCGCTTCCGGAAGGTAGGCCCGAGCTGTCTGAGAATCTAGCAGAGCTCCTATGAATTCGAGTTTTTGAACTGGAAGAAGGTGGGACTTTGGATAATTTATCACAAACCCTAGTAGCTCCAGGAGTCGAATAGTCATCTGCATGTAGAGCTCCTGCCTCCAAGGTGTTCTTCACCAGCTAATCGTCGAGGTAAGGGAACACGTGCACTCCCAGTCTGCGTAGAGACGCCGCTACGACAGCCAGGCATTTTGTTAACACCCTGGACGCAGAGGCGAGACCAAAGGGTAGCACACAATACTGAAAGTGCTGTGTTCCCAGATGGAATCAAAGATACTGTCTGTGAGCTGGCAGTATCGGGATATGAGTGTAAGCATCCTTTAAGTCCAGCGAGCATAGCCAATCGTTTTCCTGAATCATGGGGAGAAGGGTGCCCAGGGAAAGCATCTTGAACTTTTCTCGGGCCAGATATTTGTTCAGGGCCCTTAGGTCTAGGATGGGACGCATCCCCCCTGTTTTCTTTTCCACAAGGAAGAACCTGGAATACAATCCCAGCCCTTCTTGCCCCGGTGGCACGGGCTTGACCGCATTGGCGCTGAGAAGGGCGGAGAGTTCCTCTGCAAGTACCTGCTTGTGCTGGAAGCTGAAGGACTGAGCTCCCGGTGGGCAATTTGGAGGCCTTGTGACGAAATTGAGGGAGTATCCTAGCCGGACTATTTGAAGAACCCACTGGTCGGAGGTTATGAGAGGCCACCTTTGGTGAAAAAATTTTAACCTCTCCCCGACCGGGAGATCGTCCGGCACGGACACGTTGATTGCGGCTATGCTCTGCTGGAGCCAGTCAAAAGCCCGACCCTTGCTTTTGCTGGGGAGCTGCAGGGGCCTATGGAGGCACATGCTGTTGACGGGAACGAGCACGCTGGGGTTTGGCCTGGGCAGCAGGCTGGTGAGGAGGAGGATTGTACCTACGCTTATTAGAAGAATAGGTAACAGTCCGCCTTCCCCCATAAAAACGTCTACCAGTTGAGGTAGATGCTGAAGGCGTCCGTCGGGAGAATTTGTCAAAAGCGGTGTCCTGCTGGTGGAGCTGTTCTACCACCTGTTCGACCTTTTCTCCAAAAATATTATCCTCCCAGCAAGGAGAATCCGCTATCCGCTGCTGGAGCCTATTCTCCAGGTCTGAGGCACACAGCCATGAGAGTCTGCGCATCACCATACCTTGAGCAGCGACCCTGGACGCGACATCAAAAGTATCGTAAACACCCCCGGCAAGGAATTTACGACACGCCTTCAGCTGCCTGACCACCTGCTGAAAAGGTTTGGCTTGCTCAGAGGGGAGCTTGTCCACCAAGTCCGCCAACTGCCGCACATTGTTCCGCATATGAATGCTCGTGTAGAGCTGGTAGGACTGAATTTTGGAAATCAGCATTGAAGAATGGTAGGCCTTCCTCCTAAAAGAATCCAAGGTTCTAGAGTCTTTGCCTATCAGTGAGGGAGATAGTCCGGCTGCACTGGGTGCACTTTTTGAAGCCGCTGGCAGGCTTCAAGGACATGGGCGGAAAAATCATGCCAGCGAAGTCAAAATTCGTGATGATGGCTAATGGCACCAAAAAAGTTAGAAAAAACCCGTGCGGGCGGTGAAAAAGGCCGCACCTGACAACGAAAGGAAACTTATGGGAAAAAACTCGACGTAAGGGAAGGTTTTTTTTTTTAAACTAAGAGACGGAAAAGACAAAAACCGGACAGTTCCAAATGGAAGAACGCAGCGAAAAGACGTGAGGGGTCTCCTTGGGGCACAGACCGACCGAAAAACAGCTGTCCTGAGCCGCGGAAAAAAGAAGACTGACGAACATGAGCGTGTTCGGGCGGGAAGACGGTTGCGCATGCGCACGCGAGGGCTAGCAAACGCTGTTGCTAGTGAAGATCTCAGATTGGAGGGGCTGCCGTGGACGTCACCCATTCATGAAAACAAGCAGCCTGCTTGTCCTCGGAGAATTAATATTATAATGGATTTTATATTTACAGCAGGGTATAACTAGTAAAAGAGGCCCATTTCGAACAGAAAGGAAATGGGCGCTAGCAAGGTTCCAGCTCCCCCCTTCCTGTTCTTCCCTCACCCCCTCCTCCTCCCCTCCCCCTCCTCCCGACCCCCTCCTCCTCCCCTCCCGTCTCAGGACCCCCCCACATCCCCTCCCTTTCATCTCAGGACCCCCCCTCTCTCTCTCGTCTCAGGACCCCGCCCTCTATCCACACTCCCCTCTCTCCTCCGATTTCCGCCGCCCAGCGCCTCCCTCCCTCTGTGTCTATGGCCTGCGAGTGCAAGGAGGACGTGTGCTGTTTAAAAAGTTTTATCTCCTGTTCGGCCGCCAACACTGAAGTGCAGCAAGTACAGACGCTGCTTCAGACAGGCTGTGGTTTCAGCTGTTCCTCTGGTCCCGCCCTCATTTCCTGTTTGCGGAAACAGAGCGATTGCGATTTCCTGTGGTTGGTCTCTTCTCCTTCTGACATTGCGTTTCTTTCCCTGGCAACTCCCTCGAGGGCGGGGCGATTACGAACCCTATGAACACTACACGGCTTCACTGCCACGAAGTCCGCTTCAGAACGTTGGAGGTGCGAATTATTATATTAGATATTGATACTGCACGTTTTAACCACATGGTGTAACCTTATTACTAGATTATATATATATATATATATATATATATATATATATATATATTAATAAGGTTACACCATGTGGAAAATTTACTTGAATTTTGTGATTTCAAAACAAATGACATGTAACTAAAAGTTTAGTTTATCTATATGCTGCTCATTTTGAGAATGTGTATTACAGGGCCGGCGCAACCCAGTAAGAATGGCAGGGGGCACCAACCTCTGGAGGGCACCACAAACTATGCTTACTGCCTCCGGCGGCTCACAGTTCCAGTTCCAGCCCCTGCGACAGTCCCCTTTTTATTCCTACCACCCCAGGTTTAAATCTTGTACCTCAAAGTGAAAGTGGCAGTAGTGAGAGAAGCAGGCTCGCCTCGAGCCTTCCTTTTCCTTTCAGTGTCCCGGCTTCGTCTGATTTAATTTCCTGTTTCTGCAAGGGCGGGACACTGTGAGGGAAGGGAAAGCTCGAGGCAAGTCTGCTTCTTTCACTGTCTGCCACTGTTGCTTTGACTTTGAGGTACAAGATTTAAATGCGGGGCGGCAGGATCAAAAAGGGGGCTGTTGCGGGAGAAGAGGGTGGACAGGTGGGGGGCTGGGGTTGTAACTGGAACTAGAAGCAGATGAGAAGGGGGCTAAGGCTGGAACAGTTGGGTGCAGTACATTTTTTTGGCTATTTCTGGAGAGCTCACATTTCAATATAAGGGGGTTATGATGTGATGTGTACCTGAGACCTTTTATGTGACGTTCACTGTAGTGCCTCCTACGCTGTCCCACTGCTCTGCTTTGTTTTTAAGAACCCATGAAAACAAAATGGCAGGATATGGTACTGGTAATGGTATTTCCCCTCCTGAAATCTGAAATACTTCTTGTGACTGGAACATATCTGGATGTGGGTATAAGCATCCTTTAAGTCCAGAGAGTATAACCAATCGTTTTTATGAATCAGGGAAAGAGTGTCCAGGGAAATCATCCTGAACTTCTGACCAGATATTTGTTCAGGTCCCTTAGGTCTAGGATGGGACAAAATTAGGGCATAAAGAAGTACTTGGAATAGAATCCCTTTCTTTCTTCCTTCCTCTGGTGGAACGGGTTCAACTTCATGGGCCTTGCCAAGGGAGGAAAGTTTCTCTGCAAGTACTTCCCAGTGCAGAGAGCTGAAGACTGATGCTGTTGGTGGGAAATTTGGAGGAAGTTGACACAAACTGAGGGTGTAACCCACCCAAGGCTATTTGTAGAGCTCACCAGTCTGACATTACAAAGTGCCACTTTTCGTACAAAAAATTCAGCTTCCCTCTTACCGGTAGGTTGTCTGGGATGGATATTTTTACTTTGGCTATGCTCTGCTGGAACCTGTCAAAAGCTTGTCCCTTGTTTAGTCTGGGGAGCTGGCTATGTGATGGGAGCCCATTCAATTCCTATGGGCTTCGCTGCATTTGAAGCCGGAATCACTAGCACGGCTTTGTAAAAGAAGCCCTATATGTTGAACCTTACCATGAGAGTGAGTTAGTCATTTTAAAGTTTCTACAAAAATGCTTTTGCCATAATCAAAGGAAATTCCAGAAGGTAAGAGATGAGGAAAAATGTTTACCCATGTCGTCAGAATGGTAAATATACTAGGGTAGGTGCAGGGGTTTCATGTAGTTTTTATTTGATAAGTAATAAGGGCTTAGGTTGAGATAGGTCAGGAATTAGGGAAAATGTTTGCAACTAGGAAATGTAAAAGGTTTTATTAAGGAGGGTGGAAAAGGGAAGGTTTTAAATGCTGATTTCATTTCTGAACTGCTTCAATTGTATTCATGAACATATAGTCGGTATATAAAAACTTGAATGTATGTATGTATGTATGTATGTATGTATAAACATACAAATTTCAGTTTGGTAAAGGTTATAAAGCCAATTCTGAAGTTCTAGGAGTCTACCAAAATGCAGTGAGAACTATTATCTCCAAATAGAGAAGACTTGGAACAGTGGTGAATCTTCCCAGGAATGACTGACCTGCCAAATTTACTCTCAAAAAACAGATATCTCATCTGGAAAGTCACAAAACATCCCAGGTCATCACCCTAAGAACTGCAGGCCTCTTGCCTCAGCTAAGGTCAGTGTTCATATCTCCACAATAAGGAAGAGACTGAACAAAATGGGATTCATGAGACAGTAGAAAGGTGGAAACTACTGCTTTCTAGGAGTAACATCAATGCTCGTCTCATTTGCAGAAATATACTTGGATAATTCCCAAGCCTTTTGGGATAACATTCTATGGACAAACAAGACAAAAGTGGACTCTTTGGACATAACAGGTCTCAGTATTTCTGGTGTACATCAAGTACAGCGTTCCATAGTAAGATCATACCAACAGTCCAACATGGTGGTTGGTGTTATAATGGTGCGGGATGCTTTGCTGCCTCAGTATTTGGAAAATTTGCCATTAATGAAGAAACTATAGGTTCTGTACTATACCAGAAAATTCTTAAGGAGAATGTCTGACTTACTTTTGTAATAAGTGACGGTCTAGAAAATGAATAAACGATCCATCAGTCAGCTAAATCTGAAGCAGAATTTGGGTTATGCAGCAAGACAATGATCCAAAACACAAACGCACATCTACATTTGAATGGCTAAGGAGAAACAAAATTGAAGTTTGGGACTGGCCTAGTCAAAGTCCTGTTTTGAACCTAATACAGTTGATGTGGCAAGAACTGAAACATGCATATGCATGAAAACCTACCAAATGTGTCTGAATTAAAGCAGTTCTGCAAAAAAGAATGGGCTTCCTGAACAGTGATGTGGAAGACTGATATCAAATTACAGGAAGCATTCAGTTGCAATTATTGCTGCTATAGGTGGTGCAACCAATTATTAAGTTTAAGGACCAATTACTTTTTCACATGGGTGATATTGGTGTGGGATAACTTTCCTTAAATAAATGAAGAAATTTAATAATTTAAAAATTGTGTGTTTAATCAGATTCCCTTTGTCTAACATTACATTTTATTTAAAGATCAGAAACCATTCAGTGTGATATATATCTAATAATAAAGTCTTGTGTTCTAATTTATTGATCCAATCCGCAGCTTTCTTGAGTTCTTTAAAGGCAAGCCATCAAATTTCATGAAACACCTTTAATATGGCCGAGTAGATAAGCATAAATCGAGTGCTCTGCTCATGTAATTTTGCACACAAAAGGAGTAAATTGCTTACATTTATCCATTAAAGCCGCAGAGAAGTCTTGGAAGATTTTTACAGGTACTGTCTCTAAAAACGACTTCCTCCTACTTCTGCTTATAGCACTGCAGTACTTCCACTTTTTGTGAGTAGTAATGGAAACGTGCTATAATTGGCCTAGGCCCACGCAGTGCACCCTAAGCGAATCGCACTCTCTGCAGCAGTTTGTGGAAACATGGCAGCCAGCCACTTCATGACAGTGTCAGATATGGCAAATTCTGAAACAGACTGGAAATTTGAAGAAAGTGTAAGCTCTCCCACCTCAAGTAACATAGTAAATGAGGGCAGATAAAGACCAGAACGGTCCATCCAGTCTGCCCAACAAGATAAGCTCATTTTACATGGTATGTAATACTTTATATGTATACGAGAGTTTGATTTGTCCTCACCTTTTTTGGGGCACAGACCTTGCATGCTATCTTCTAGCTCCGATACCCGCACGTCAAGCTCCCCCAGTCCAGGTCGTTACTTCTGGAATCAGCTGCTGTGTGCCGATAATCTGAGAGCACAGTGAACCTGGGGTCACGTGCATGAACAACTGCCTCAATGATTTCGAACGTTAGTGCTTCTCCAGACTGCCAGGGAAAAGCCGAGGGCAGCGTCTCTGCCATCTTGTCCTCTCCGATTTCCCCTGCTCACTCGCTTTTTGTTGTGGTTTACCTGCCATCTGATCCTTAGATTTCGCCAGATATTTGTCCATATAGTGATCACTGCTTAATGGAAATGTCGATGGATGTCAAAATCTGTTTTGCAAGGATTTAGGGGCGATTTAGAGGGAGGCCTCTGAGCAGCTCAGACAGGCACAACCTTCACTGTTCACAGCATCACATGGTCTCTAGTTCAGGAATTTTTAACCAAGAAATCTGGACTTTTGTTTTGAGAAAATAGTGAAACAATGTGGTTTTAAGCTGAAAAAAAATGTATTCCAATATTTGCACATCTGTGCCTGAATTAAAAATGTGTCACATTAAATTCACCTGCCTCCAACAGGACATCAACAGGACATTTGTTACAAATTAAATGCATTTATTTTTCACTTTATTGCTTTCCAATTTAAGTAACATGAACTATTTTTGTAGCTACAGGGAAGATGCTATGCAAACACAAGTCAAAAGAAAATAAATCTGTATTCAATTAAGAGTATTGTATTCAGTAAGAGGCTGTACTGCATATAACTCAATGAAGTTTGAGTTCCCAATTTTCAGACAAAATATGATCCAAGAGAATGATTAGGCATTTGAGCATAAGCAGCAGCCCACACTTGACTTAAAATATTTTCTATATTATTTTATGTCAACGTGATGTGGTTCCTCACTGCCAGGATTACTAACCTTGACTGTACAATGTATATAACAGTTTAAATCTTCCCTGAGGCTTTTATCTTCCACTGCTGCTCTCCTCCTTTCCCCCCCGGCAGCTTTCCCACAGTGATGACTTCTCCCTTTCTACTCCATTTGGTATATGGGCCTAGTCACTGCCCTTCCTTTCTGCAGGACTCCAACCACCAAAGCCCTCTCTGCTCAAAGTGGAACTTCTACTTTTTTTTATGCCCCAACTACCCTCAATTATTTCTATATATCTAGTAGATGTATGCAGCACTGCACACAAACATAGCTTACAATCTATTCAAGACAGACAAACGGGCTGAATCAGGCACACAAAGTTGGTGAATCCCAAGGTTAAAACTTCTCCAGTTTTCCAGTTAAATATTTCTACATTGAAGAACTACCCTTTCATATGATGATGCAAGATCTCAATAAATCCCGATTATCCTTTACTGTTTGACTGAACACAATGTCTGACTGAAGACTGGTAATCAAAAAGCGGAGAGGAAAATCCTCACGCAAATTGAAGACTAAAAAACAAAATTAAATTTAGTTTTTTTTGTATAGATTTGTTTGACCCCTGATGCAGGCTCACATGCCGAAACACAGCCGTGTTGGGTCGTTTTATGGTTATCAATAAAGCTTTTTTGGATTCCCTCCACATTTGTCCTCACTTTTTTGTTGGTATTCACTGAAGACTGGCCCAGGCAGTAGAAGTTATAAAGCAAGGACCAAGTAGTTGCCTTGAAGATGCTCTCTAATGAAACAGATTTTAAGAGAGCTACAGTAGCTGCACTGGTTCTGATTTGATGAGATATGACTGTACTGGTTACAAAAATTCCAGTCAGATCTTAACAGACATGAATACAGAATTCTAGTCAATTAGCTACTGTATGACTTACCGTGTTTATTGGTGTCAAAGGAGACGAAAATCTGTGTAGACTATCTACAACACACTATTCTTTTTGTTTATTAGGATTTATTTACCACCTTTTTGAAGGAATTCACTCAAGGTGGTATACAGCAAGATTAAGTCAAAATAAGCAATAGACAACTACTGCAGTAAAAATATTCAAACAACAATACACAGTATAGCATAGTATGCTACATTACAATGTCAACACAATATGCAATAAAAAATTTTAATAGACAGCACAGAGTGTAAGCAAAGATGGAACATATAGATAGATAAGACAGAGTAACAGGAATCAGGAATAAGAAGTAAGGTACTAATTTAAAGAAAGTTGCACATGAGGTCAGAAAGGTGCTTGAATATTATCTTATAAGGTAGGAGTGGATAAACATATCCTGCTATAGTATGTGCAGTCGGTGCCATTCCTTGTATATATGTGTGTGTGTGCTGTCCTATAATTTTAGCTATAAGCTATAAAGTTTTACTTCAGGTATACTGCATTTCTGCCCATCCCCTATCTCTCTTTTCCCATCAGCCATGGTCATATGCTGATGGTGAAAATGTTGCTAAGCCAACTGGCAACTGTATATCTTGTTACAAAAGTAATTTACTGAAAAGAGGAAATGGCAAGGACACCAATTGCAAGCTTCCAACATATATGAAAATCCCAATTACAAGTCTCCAGCCCATATGCATATGCAGCACCTAAGATTGGTCCAGGGTTCAGGAGAGGTGGATGCTCACCACAGCCTATAAAACCACGCTGCAGACAAAGGAACTCTGAAAACTAGGCATGCTTGGAGAGAGTTTCAGATCCATCCAATGGCCTATGTTTTTTTTCCCCGAAGGGGTGTTCTCCCCCACTTCTTAGAAACTAATTCTCTATATCTAAAAATCTTTCTTTCTGTTCTGTGACCTTTGTATGAGGAACAAACTCGTTCCTTCCTTCTTTTTCTCTTCTTTATATAATTAGTCTAATTACTTATAATTACCAGAGGTACTGATGTTAGATTTTGTAAGTTTTGTTATAACTTTACAACTGATGTCTGATGCTGTGATGATGGGTAAGAATAATTAAAGACTTTTAATTCTCTCTAATTTCTGTAAATTATTTCTATAATATTTTATAAAATGTGTAAGTTATTTAGAGAATAGCGAACCAAATGCACAACCTAGTACAGTCTGTGACTAGAAGTTAACTACTTCTTTCATTAAAGGTCTGGTTAAAGATCCAAGCTTTCACCTGCTTCATGAAGTAGAGATGGTTTTATGTTACGTGAAGCCTTTTAGGGAGTGCATTCCAGAGTTCAGGGCTACTCCGGGGAAGGCTCACTTGCGGGTATCACATTGTGTGATGTCCTTTGGAGAGGGTGTGATTAGGGATACTACTTGGGAAGATCTTTCTGACCTTGGAGGTGTGTAGAGGGAGATCCTGTTATTCAAGTACTCTGGGCCATTTCCTTTAAGGGCCTTGAAGATCAGAAAGAGTTTTCAATTTGGCCCTGTGTTGTACTGGTAGCCAGTGAAGGTTTTGCAAAAATGGTGTGGTGTGGTCATATCACTTACAACCTTCTATTAGTCTTGCTGCAGCATTCTAAATCAATTGGAGCTGGAGCAGACCCTTTGTAGTCAGACCAGTGTACAGTGCATTACAGTAAACCAGTCTTGATGTTATCATGGCATGCACAACTGAGAAAATACTTCCCTTCTCAATATAAGGAGAAAGGCAGAGTAGCTGTAAGTGATAGAAGCTGCTCTTGAAGGTTGCTTGGATTTGGGGATTAGAGTAAGTGTAGAATCTAGCTGTATTCCAAAGTTCCTGACTTGTGATTTGAGGGGGAGTTCACATTTCCCACAAGAGATTTTGATGTCAGGTATGCGCCCACTTGTGTTAGGGGCCCAAAGAAGCTCAGTTTTACCTGGGTTCTGGCAAAGTTTGTTGTCTAGCCCATTCTTGAATTGATGTTAGACAGGTAGTCAGTTTATTCAGGGCTGTGGGTAAGCCAGGCTCAATGGGTATGAGTAGTTGCACGTAGAAACATAGAAACATGATTGCAGATAAGGGCCAAATGGCCCATCTAGTCTGCCCATCCTCAGTAATCACTAACTCCTCTTTTTCCTAAGACATCCCATGTGTCTGTCCCATGCTTTCTTAAATTCTGACACAGTCCTCACCTCCACAACTTCCACTGGGAAGCCATTCCATGCATTGACCACCCTTCCCATGAAAGAATATTTTTTCAGATTCCTCCTAAGCCTATTTCCTCTTACCTTCATCCTATGTCCTCTCATTCCATAGGTTTCCTTCATTTGAAAAAGGCTCACCTGCCTTGGTAATGAGTTCCATAACGCAAGGGAAAGAAAGTAAAAAGGCAATGAACGAGTGGATTCCCATCTAGCCCTTGATGGCGGGGGTAAAACCATTCTGTTATCAGTTAAAGAGTGAAAAGTATGGCTGGTTGTGTACGGAATGGTCAATGCTGCAAGATAAGATGGGGTAGTAGTATGAAATGCCTTATGTGTCAGTGTAAGAATTTTAAATTTAACTCTATATTCAATGGGGATCCAATGAAGATGTTGCAGGAGAGGGGTAACCCTATCATATCTAGCAGCCCAACAAATGACATGAGCTGCAGTGTTCCGAATGGTAAACATTTCAAGTTGGTTTCAGTGATACTGGTGTAAATGTTACAGTAATCTTAGTTCATTGTGATATATACATACAAAAGAGCACATAAAGATCCTTGATCTATTGAATTTCTAATTGACCGTAACTGTTGAAAGAAATAAAATGATTTCTTCACAACATCAGAGATTTGAGAGCTGAAAGAGGGCAGAATCAAAGATTATCCCAAGATATCTAAACGAGGAGACAGGAATAATCTGTCTGTTGAATAAAGTTGGAATTAACAACGGTATAGGACTGTGATCTGTTATCCAGGAAGCTATTGTCTTATCTGGATTTAAAACCATATGATATTCTGTAAGCCATCTCGCTACCCCCTGAAGATAGTTTTGAATTGGTTTCAAATCAGGTGAGGACAGATTTGTATACTGAATTAATAAGAAATCGTCAACATAGGAGTATGAACTGATTCCTTGTGACTGAATAAGCAATGCCAAAGGGCTTACAAACAGGTTAAACAGTAGTGGTGAAAGGACTGAACCCTGTGGTGCTCCACATGAAGTGGGGTAGGATCATGAAGTAGAACCAGACTGTAACACTCTAAAAGATCGACCGTCAAGAAAAGAGGAGAACCATTTGAAGATGGTACCAGAGATACCAAGTGAACACAAACGACTAAGAAGAAGCTTCTGATCGATTAGATCAAATGCCGCGGATAGATCTAAAGAGATGACCAGAGCAATAGTAAAATAGTAGAATAGCTAACTGTAAACCCTGGAGGTAAGCACTGGAATAAATACAACTCCTCCGTAGGAAAGAGCCAGGTTTCTATTAGGACAAAAATATCAAAATGGCTTATCTGGATAAGAACCAAAATGTATGCAAACTTATGTTTCACAGATCAGAAGTGCTAGGAAAAGCGATGATTTTAGCTTAGGTACCTGCTTAAAGTTTCCACATGGGGTCAGTACTCAGCGTCTAGCAAAGTCAGAGGCGTTGCACATTGGACGTGAACCCCACCTCATGGGGACCCGTGAGGCATCCGGTACCATTGAAAAAAAGTATAAGTCAGTGAGAGAGACCAGTTTTCAAGTTCAAGAAAGTCTTATTATAATGCATTAAAAAACCCCACAAAAGAAACATATCCTGAGTAACCAGGATATGTCCTTGTCAGAAATTAAAGCAAAAGTGACTAACATAGTACATGGGATTACACAGTCTTCCTCCTATTCTTCTAGTATATTGGAAACATTCAAAATATCTATCTCACGTAGCTGTTCAGCTTGCTTCTTAAAGGCAAGTAAATAATATACTCGAACAGGTGGAACCAACTCAGGAGCAACTCCTAAAACCCCTATAGCATATTTTTTGAACACTTCATGAGGAGATGCTGCTGTTAAGCTTAGTAAAATTCAAAAATTTTAAATTAGATGCTCAAGAAATGTTCTCTGTGAATTTTTCACCGAATTCTCATTTAGTAACTGAAATGTTCTTTTCCATTTTCTCCATTTTGGGGGTTAGTTATGAACACTTCAGAATAGTTTTACCTGTGAGTTTAAGGAATTAATGCTTTTGCCAGATCTGATAATTCTTTGGTAAGGAAAACGCCAAGCAAGGCAGAATTTCCAATGGAAAGTTACGGCTACTTAGGAGGGAGTCTCACTTCTAGTCTGAGAGAGAAATGTCATGCCCAAGAGGGGTCCTAGTAGCTCCTTCCTGGCACCGCTCAAGCAGGCTTTCTGCACGGCCATTGAAAGGCCTCGAGTTCGTTGCAAAATAGCACTAGAGTTGTCTTGCATTTACCATATCAACAATTTAAAGTAAAATGTGTAGACAGTTGCTCATAGTGCTTCTGCCACCATGGCTATGCACCTATCTCCTATCTACTCAGCCTTCTTGTGCGGGCTCCAGCGGTCACTGTGAGGACTGACATTTCAGATGCCTTCCATACTCCAGGATTTGCAGCTGCACGGTGAAGAGGAAATCAGCCAGGGCTTGTTACAAGCCAAATGGAAACTTCAATCGATACTTAATCCTTTCCTTCTGCAGCAGTACTGTCACATTGCACATCTCCCTCCACTTTTGGAGCATAGTACTCAACAGATCCTGAAAGAGCTCCAAATAGACCCCCTAGTTAGTAACAGTTTCTTAGTAGCAGGTCCTCAGCAACACCTGCTCTTTAATGAAGTACATGTGGAGGCAAGCTATAATGCCTCTAGAGCAATTGTTGTTGCTCCTCAGTCCCAATGTATGATGAGAGCACTCTATTTTAATAGTAACATTTGAAGAATTTTCATCTTCTTCACCACTCAGCACCTTTCTGCATATCTCCTGCACAATTTGAACACAATTCTCATCTCCTGTGGTTTTGAGGACATCATGTATTCTTAAATTATTCTGCCTTGAGCAGTTTTCTAAATCTTCAGTTTTATCTTCCCATAGCAAAAATTGAAATTCCAAAGTTCCAGTTTTAAGATGTTCTTTAAGTGCAGTCTCTTGATCTTCGAGTTGACGCTCTGGATCTTCAACACGTTGCCCTAGATCAGTTAGACCTTCTTGAGGCGCTTGCTTCAGATCCACGAGCATTTCTTTTAAGTCGCTTTTTAAGTCCTCTGTTAGCACCAAAGGTAGCCCTTCATCCAACTCCTCCTCAAATAGAAGGGGTTTAATTGCATCATAATCCGTGCCATCCGTCACTGCACTACTATATAGTTCACCTGTTCCTCCATATCCAGCTGCTTAGAAGTAGTGTTTATCTCAGTTGATTTCTTTAGGGACATTATTAAACAGTGGCACATCACTTCCAATACAAAATGTCACTTGTACTGTGAATTGAGAACCAGGTAAATAACCGATTAGTACGGGGCTTATGCGGAGCTGCTAGATTAAGTGGTAACATACAAGCTCGCTTTGATAGTATTTTAGTCATTTATGTGAAGATGTGGCCACATACACATGAAATAACTTCATAAAATATTGACTGGCACAAAGCATTCACTTTGAAGTGATGACACTATTTTGCAAATCGGCACTGGACTGGGTAGGAGTGAATAGGGATCGCTCCTGCCTGAAGACCTCCCTGGATCACCAATGGTTACTTAGGTAGCTCTTTTATTGGGTTGAGGGCTATCTAGGAAGTAAGGGGGGAGGGGAGGCATGTATGGGTTTTGGGGCAACCCTGAGCCAATGGGGGGAGAGGGGAACCCTGCTCTGCCAGCCTGGGAGCAGTGGGTCATGACTTTGCAGCTCAATGCTTCTGGGCTGCTGGAATAATACCACTTGTGAGGTGGCTCACAAGCAGTGTTTTGTTTTGAACAGGATTCAGCAACCTGCGGGACTAAGATACCGCAGAGGTTGCTAAATTCAGTGGTATATCAAGATGCATCTTGATAAATAGCCCCGCAAGTGGAATAAAGAATAAATAGCTACTAGCAGCAAAGTACATGAATAATTTTCATTGGGTTTCTATTTACTGGGATTTATTAACTGCCTTTATGAAGTGATTCAACCAAGGCGGTGCACAGCAGGTACAGTTTAACATAAAACTTACACTTTTGCTAACAGCATAACAATAGTTTCCAGGATCCATATCAACATCTATCTGTTTAGAAAGAATACGCCACCATATTGCTCAACTATGTTTCTGAAATTTGGACCTACAGGTCTTTCCTAGCATCTACTTTTACTTAAACCTAGAAAACACGAGCTTATATACACAGTGATAACAGATTTCTAAATTACAGCTGATACCACACTATCCTATAGAAGAAAAATGTGTGTGGCAGAGGGAACACCTTTCGAGTATTGCAAGTGTTTGCATGGCAGTCATTAGCAAAGAGTTGTTTTAATTGGAGATGTAAGATTTACTGAACTTTTAGCAATCCTATTCATCTCTCTCAACTTTTTTTTTTTCTACTTTGAATTTTTATTGAAAATGTTTCCAAGATGGCCGATCCCAGAGGTCACTAGAGCAATCAGTTCCGATGACCAGCGTTACAAACTGGTCACAAACGAGGGTCGAACGACCCTAGACTCACCTCGTAAAGAAGGGAGAGCTTGGATGAACCAGAGCCGAGCCTCCGCTGATGATCTACAGAGGAGAAACCGCCGCCGAGAGCTGACCGCGGCCCAACTCTGCTGGGCTGCGACCACCGCTGACCGGATGACCACCGCCGTTCCGAGAGCCGTCCAAGGCCTCCATCTTGTCTAGAGTCCAATGCCAATCGGGTTAGACGCTAACATCCGAGAGCCGACCAGAGTACCAACTACCCAGACCAGCGGCGCGGTCAGGGACGTCTTCTGGCCACTCGAGAGAGCTGCGACTGAGGCCGTCGAGAGACCGGACACTCGATCTTGGGTCACTGCTGGAGGAGTGAGAGCGTCCCCGACCACCGCTGCATGCCGGACGGTAGGAGACCATCTGGAAAAGGAGCACGCACATAGTCAGGCGCATGCCGCCGAGCGCGCACCAGAGGAGAGGCTCGCGCGGAGTCGCTGATGAATCGAACCTGACCCGGAGTCCGTCCGAGTCCGAAGAGAAGGACGGCGCCCGAGCATACCATAGGTCGAGTTCGGGGCAGCCCACTGGGAATAAGAAAGGATCCGAGACCTCCCTACGTGGGATAAAGCGGAGACCATGCGCACCTACCCTGCATACATCGTCTACCTCCGACGCTGCGCTCCAACAAATTCGAGTCCACCTTTGTGCAAGGCCCACAAAAGGACCACGAGGTGCACGACCCGGACAACGAGACCAGAGAGCAGTGCAGGAAGAGAGGCCGCGGGAGTTCAGGAAGCCCCTGCGGAGAACTGAAAACGAGAAGTGCCGCTGAGCCGCTTGGCAGACGACCGCCGCTGGGACTGATCACATCCCAGCAAATCTCCCTCGTGGTCTCCCACCAAGACGCGGCCCAGGGGAACTCAACCCCCGCCTGCCCGGCTAAGAAACGAATTGCGGAGCGGAGAGAGAGACCGCCGGAGCTCAGACAGCCCCTTCAGCGAACTGCACGAGGGGAGATCAGCTGAGCTGCTTGGCAGACGACCACTGCTGCTGCTGTCTACCAGAGCGGGAGCCACACCATCGTCCTGAACGGAGTCCCAGGCCAATGAAGCAACGGAGACCGACCGGCGCACGTGGACCCGACCGACGGACGCTCTGACCGGAACACCCATCTGGGCCAGGATAGGAGACGCGACCCAGCGGAACAGCAGATGCTGACTGTGAGCGACACGGGATCCGGGGGGTTTGAGTGCTGGAAGCTGAGTTCTTTTGGAGTAGGAAGAAAGACTTCCTTTATAGGCACCCTTCAAAAGATTTGAATGCTCTGTTTAACAACACTGCAGCATGCTGAATGTTCTCATTTAAATGCTCCCTTTGAATGATTTAAATGCTCTACTTGCTTAATAACGCTGTAACATGCTGAAAGTCTCCCTACTAATGCTCTGAATGATTTAAACAGTGCTGTAATAGGCTGAAAGTTCTCATTTAAATGCTCCCTCTAAAAGTTTTAAATGCTATACTTGTTTGATAACACTGTAGCATGCTGAAAGTCGCCCCAGTAATGCTCTAATTAATCCCCTCTAAATGCTTCAAACGCTTTCATTGTTTAGCAACGTTGTAGCAAACTGAAAGACTTCCTTTAAAAGCTTCAATGATATATCTGCTCAGCAACGCTGTAGCACGCTGAAGGACTTCCTTAAAGGCTCTAAAAGCTTCAAATGCTTCCTTTAAATGCTCTAAATGATCTAAAATAATGTACTAAATACATAATTAACAAGACTAACACTTTAAAACAATAGTATTACTGTTTAATAACCTCTCCTAACACTCGACACACATATTAACACACAATCTCACACTGATATGAACCCCAGCAAATACATAAACTGATACTCAAACTAACACTGTGATGAACGCCAATAAACTCTTCTTAACTATCTACTGTCTCACTCTAACCCAACACACACTCATAATCACGAACATAGACAACAATAGACCCACACCTCACAAACCATCCACGCAACCCACGCACAACATGCCTACTCAAAAAATCAAAAATAACCATGAGAAACCTACTATCCACAGACAACATCAACAGAAAGGACAAAAAGAACACAACAAAATCAAATACCAAGAAGATAGACAACTGATTGAAATTACCACTACCCCGATCCCAACTGAACACCACCAACTAATACAAATAGGCTACATCAATGCCAGATCAGCAGTTAATAAAACCACAACTATAACCGACTGGATTACGGATGAACAACTCGATTTCCTACTTATTAGCAAAACCTGGATCCATGACTCTAAAGATCCAATAATCTTAGAGCTCTGTCCTCCAGGATACAAAATTACCCACTGGACAAGAGAAAGAAAAAGAGGAGGAGGAGGAATAGCAATAATTTATAAACCTCAATTCACAGTTACAACAACAGCAGAATCTATGCTACCCCAACTCGAAATAGCCTCAGTCAGAATTAACCACCCCAAACTACGCAATCACCTAAACCTAATCCTATTTTACAGACCCCCGGGCAAATGGCAAGACTCACAAACACAATTTATGGACTTCATATCGAACACTTGCGTTTCAACCCAGGACCTTCTTATAGCAGGAGACATCAATCTTCATCTGGAGGATACCAACTCAAGCAATGTACTGGAATGCAAGGAATTCCTCCAACTATGGGAACTCCAATGGCCAGATTTGCAACCCACCCACAACAAAGGACACACATTAGATATTATTACCCACAAATTCCCACCAGAACCCAACCTCACACTTACAGACACAAAATGGATAGCCACGCCATGGTCCGATCACTACAAAGCAAACCTCTCCCTCTGCTGGAGAACAAAAAAGACACAACAAAAACAAGAGAAAAAAACCTATACTATGAGAGGTAAAATAGACCCGCCAACATTCTGGCAGCAATTCAATACAGACGAATGGACAATACCCATAGACTCGCCACCAATTTCTCCAAGAATGGGACAACAGATGCAAAACAGTACTAGACAACATAGCACCACTACAAACCAGAACCTCACATAGAATAAACTCAATACCATGGTTTAACGAAGAATTGAAAGAACTAAAAACACAAGTCAGAAGATTAGAACGAGCATGGATCAAGAAAAAAAACGAACATACACTCAATGACTGGAAAAAGCTACAAAGAAAATACAAATACACTATCAGACAAACTAAAAGAACATACTACAAAACCACAATAGGACCAAACTACAAGGACACACACAAACTCTTCATACTCGTAAACAAACTCTTAAACACTACACCGGTCACCTCTAACAACACAGACACCCCATCTGCAACCAATCTTGCGAAGTACTTCAAGGAAAAAATGATAAAGCTTCGACTCATGATACCTACTAACTTAACTGAGTACACAAGCATCCTTGAATGCCTAGACTCAAAACCTGGGGAATGCCCAGCAGATCGATCATGGACCAAGTTCGACACAATATCTTCAGATGAATTTTCAAAATGGCTCGGAACATACCTTAAGTCACAATGCAAATTAGACATCTGCCCCAATAGCCTAATAAGATCCACCTCCAAACAATTCAAAAAAGACCTCACGAAAGCACATAAACCACAGACTTCAAAACGGTCTCTTTCCCACGGAGAAAGGAAACATCTTACTTACTTCCACTATCAAAAGATGCTAAGAAAAGCACAATGGATCTAACCAACTATCGCCCAGTAGCATCCATTCCACTCATAACTAAACTCATGGAGGGCATAGTGACGAAACAACTCTCTGACTACCTAACTAAACACTCAATTCTGCACGAATCTCAATCAGGATTCCGGTTAAATCACAGCACCGAAACGGTACTAGTATCTGCAATCAGTTCATCCAAACAAGCATTTGCAACCGGTAACAACATACTCCTCCTACAATTCAACATGTCCAGCGCCTTCGACATGGTTAACCATGAAATACTACTACATATACTAGAATACTTCGGAGTAGGAGGCACAGTCCTCAAATGGTTCAAAGGATTCCTGACCACAAGATCATACCAAGTTACAACCAATACGGACATATCACCCCCATGGACACCTGAATGCGGAGTTCCCCAAGGATCCCCATTATCACCAACTCTCTTCAACCTAATGATGATAACGCTAGCCAAACTTCTAGCCAATCAAAACCTCAATCCCTTTATATATGCAGACGATGTCACGATCTACATCCCATTCAAACATGATCTAAACGAAATCACCAACGAGATCAACCAAAGCCTCCAAATCATGCACTCCTGGGCAGATGCGTTCAAACTAAAACTCAACGCAGAGAAAACACGTCTTGTACTAACCTCACAACAAAAACAACTACTCCAAAATAACCACACCATACTGTTCTCTTCCCGTCGCACAAAACCTAAAAATTCTTGGAGTGACAATCGAACGAAACCTCACACTCGATACTCATGTGAAGAATACAACGAAGAAGATGTTCTACTCCATGTGGAAACTCAAAAGAGTAAAACCTTTCTTCCCGAGATATATCTTCCGCACCCTGGTACAGTCAATGGTAATAAGTCACCTGGACTATTGTAATGCACTGTACGCTGGCTGCAAAGAACTATCAAAAAAACTCCAAACAGCCCAGAATACCGCTGTGCTAGACTCATATTTGGAAAAACTAAATATGAAAGTGCAAAATCCCTAAAAGAGAAACTTCATTGGCTCCCACTCAAAGAACGCATTGCATTCAAGATTTGCACGATTGTACACAAAGAGGCATATTTTCAAAGCACTTAGCCTTCCAAAGTTCCATAGAAACCTATGGAACTTTGGAAGGCTAAGTGCTTTGAAAATATGCCTCAAAATCATTCATGCAGACGCCCCAATCTACATGCTAAACCTTGTGGACTTGCCTCCCAGAAACGCTGTAAGATCATCCCGCAAATTTCTCAATCTGAACTTCCCTAGCTGCAAAGGACTAACATACAAGCTGATACACGCCACCACCTTCTCCTACTTGAGCAAGCAGTTGTGGAACGCTCTACCTACAGTCCTGAAAGCTACTGACGAGATAACTAACTTCCGCAAATCTCTGAAGACACATCTCTTCCAAAAGGCCTACAAAGAAAACACATAGCCTACAAAACTACACAGTTATTACAGTTCACCTCTATCCTACCTAACACCTTCCGTCTATCCTCCCTTACCTAACCTTCAAACATCAATAATTGTACCTGTTATCATGAAATGATTATGTCATAACCACACTCTGTAAGCCACAGTGAGCCTGCAAATAGGTGGGAAAATGTGGGATACAAATGCAATAAATAAAAATAAAAATGTTTGCATGGCAGTCATTAGCAAAGAGTTGTTTTAATTGGAGATGTAAGATTTACTGAACTTTTAGCATTCCTATTCATCTCTCTCAACTTTTCTTTTTTTTTCTACTTTGAATTTGTTTTGAAAATCGCAAAAATAGTAACACACTGCATCAAGAAAAACATATAGCACAACAATACTGCGAAAGAACCCTTCAATAACCACCCCCCTGATACTGATATATAATTCCCAGACTCCTGACTGGTCTACCATCTCCAATTTTGAAACTCCCTTTACCCCCCCTCCCCAAAAGAACCCCACTACACACCCTCCTGTAATCCTGAATGTAAACTATAGACTCCCCCCTTGCCCTCCCCCAACATTAATCCATTAAAGTTCACCCAGTAACCAGTCCAAATGTGTCCATTCATCTACAGTAGGGTCAAATTGCCCTAGTCTGCGGTCAGTTAACTTCTCCAATTCTGCTACTAGTCTTATTTTCACCAACCAACTGTGTATCGTGGGGCCATTACGCTGTTTCCAGTGAGAAGTAATAAGTGTCTCTGCAGCAGCCAAACATATCCTCTTAATGCGACTCTACCACTTTAATCCTCTGCGGTTACCCCATCAAAGCAGACACCATTTAGGGGCGCAGGGGAATGGAATGTCCAAAGTGCTAGACATGCATCCAGCCACAGCTTGCCAAAAGTTCTGCAAAGGTTGGCAAGTTCACCATACATGGAAATAAGCGCCTTTGTCAGACCCATATCTCCAACATTGATCATTAGAACTAGGAAACATAATTTTTATCCTGTCAGGCGTATAATACCACCTGCTTAACACTTTAAAAGCATTTTCTTTCATCAAAACACATAGATGCTTTTTTCACCTCTTGACATACTGTTTTCCATTCTGCTATGCTCAACAGTCCCCCCGATCTCTCTCCCAAGCTATCATGTAAGGCAGCTTCATAAAATCGTGACCCCTAAGGAACCAGTACAAATGAGTTATTGTGCCTCTCAACTTGTCCACAGATGCCCACAAGTTTTCTAAAATTCTCCCTTTCCTCTCTGAGCACACCACCCGAACTCTCGTCCACTCTCTCATCACCTCTCGCCTTGACTACTGCAACCTACTCCTCACTGGCCTCCCACTTAACCATCTATCCCCCTTCAATCCGTTCAGAACTCTGCTGCACATCTTATCTTCCGCCTAGACCGATATGCTCACATCACCCCTCTCCTCAAGTCACTTAACTGGCTTCCGATCAGATACCGCAATCAGTTCAAGGTTCTCCTACTAACCTACAAATGCACTCAACCTGAAGCCCCTCATTACCTCTCAACCCTTATCTCCCCTTACACTCCTACCCGTAACCTCCACTCACAAGACAAATCCCTCCTCTCTGTACCCTTCTCCATCACCGCCAATTCCAGGCTCCGCCCTTTCTGCCTCGCCTCTCCCTATGCTTGGAATAAACTTCCTGAGCCCATACGCCAAGCACCCTCCCTGTCTTCAAATCCTTGCTCAAAGCCCACCTCTTCAATGTCGCCTTCGGCACCTAACCATTCTACCTCTATTCAGGAAATCTAGACTCACCCAATTTGATTGTCTGCATATTTTGTCCATTAGATTGTAAGCTCCTTTGAGCAGGGACTGTCCTTCTTTGTTAAACTGTACAGTGCTGCGTAACCCTAGTAGCGCTTTAGAAGTGTTAAGTAGTAGTAAGTGTTCAATGTCATCGGGATCCCGGCGTAACCACACCTGGCTGCAAATATAGTGTTTGACCTGTAAATAGGCATACAAATCTGATGCTGCCAATTCGTGAGACTCCCACAAAGGAACGCAAATCATCCACATCTAAAATGTCCCAAAATCTATCAAGACCACATTGGGCTCACATTGCAAAGATTGTCCCTCACAAGCCTGCTGGAAAGCCAGGCTCCTGGGTGATTCGCGCAAAAGAAGAGGGAGCACGAGAGCCCCAAAGCCTCTATTTCAGTTCACCCCACAAGGACATCAAATGTGATATAAATGGATTACACGATTTCTTATAATCTCTAATAGAAAGTGTGGCCCGCAGTGCCCCATCTAATGAATAGGCCTGTATAAAGTTTTGTTCTAGCACAGTTACTCCATTCTGATATAATTTTTAATTGTGCAGCCCAGTAATACCAACTTAAATTGGGCATTCCCCTACCCCCATGTTCTACAGGCCCCCACATCACCTTCCTAGATAACCTCGCATGTCATCCCCCCTATACATAGCTCGAAATCTCTGACTGAAGGCGTAGCAGCTCCACCCTCAGGACCAATATAGGAAGGAACTGAAATATAAATAATAATCTGGGCAACAAATTCATTTTAACCGCCGATATTTGGCCCCACCATGAAAGTTTCCACCTATTTAAGTCTTTCTGTAACTCTTGCAGAAAGGAGTATAATTCAAAGCATACAGTGTCACAAAGTCCCTAGGTAACTGAATGCCTAAATAGCAAAAACTGGTTTGAGCTCTTCGAAAAGCAAAGGACTCTAACAATTCATCTACTTCCCCGTCAGAAATAGTTATTTCTAAAAGTTCAGATTATCATAATTGACTTTAAAGCCTGATAGCTGCTCATAATAATTAAGTTCTCAGATGATTATAGGCAATGTTATCCTGGGAGCTCTCACATAAAATAATATATCGTCCACAAATAATGCTATTATATGTTCCATATCCCAAATTTGAATCCCTTTCATATCTCGTAATGATCTAACCCATTGGGCCAGGGGCTCAATAGACAAAGCAAACAAATGAGGGGAAAGTGGGCAACCCTGCCTGGTATCCCGCTGAATGGCAAACAAGGAGGAATACCTCCCATTTACTTTAATACGAGCTGCAGGTGCTTTATAAAGACACTGTAGCCATCCTATAAATTTGGACCCAAAGCCCATGTGTATTAGAACTTCCCATAGATAAACCCAATCCACCCTATCAAAGGCTTTTTCTGCATCGGTAGTTAACAAGGTGAAAGGACCCCCCCCCCCCCCCCCCCTTGCACTTCACAAATAATATTTAAAGTCCGTCTAATATTGTCAGCTACCTGACGTCTGGGCACAAAACTAGATTGATATGCTTGAATAAGATGGGGGAGTACCCTGTCAAGGCGATCTGACATGATTTTTGACAAGATCTTTACGTCAAAATTGCTTTCTGACAATTTCTCCAAAGAGAGTTCCACTAAATAATCTCGAATCCTAGGCACTGCTACGTCTACCCCTCTAGAGTACAAATCTGAATAAAATTTCACAAACTGATCTCTAATCTCTCCATCTGAATAGAAGAGGATATCTCTAGGTCCCTTGAGTTCTCAATGATGCACTTAGACTGACGCTTTCGCTGAATGTGCACTAGCATACTATTTGCCTTGTTGCTAAATTCAAAGAACTTCTGCTGGACTAGGCACCTGCTGTATTCCATCCTGAAATTGCTGGAGCTCCATTCTGTAAGCTAGGAGTTGAGAGAAAACTGTGGAATCATCTCTCCTCTGATGCAATGTCTCAAGACGAGCAAGATTCATGCGGAGCTCCAATTCCTTAGCACATTGGTCCCTCTTATGAATAGCCCCCCATTTTATAAGGTGGCCTCTTACCACTGTCTTAAGGGCATCCCATAATATACCATCCGAAACTTCCTGTTATTAATTTCGAAATAATTCTTTATACCCTCCCGCACTTCTTGACAAACCTTTTGTCACCTAATATAGACTCGTTCAATCTCCAGAAAGTATGTCGATTTTTATTGCCCCCAAACCATGCAAGCAAATCCATATGGGGGCATGATCAGATGCATGTATATTCTCTGTTTCCGTGTCACTCACCTGCCCCCATAAAGAGCAAGTGCACCACAATGGATCTAAGCTGTATAGATCCGCTGTGCATGCGAGTAAAAGCAGTAAGATCTCTGCCCTGGATGTTGCAACCCCCAGACATCTAATAAATCTAAATCTTTGGTCAAATGTAAAAACTTATCTCTGTGGGCCATGCTGTAAGATGTCCCTCCCTGAGAGTGATCCATGTCTGAGAAATTTATGTTAAAGTCACCTCCCATGATAATCTGTCCTGCAACAAATTGAGAGAGGGCCTCCCTTAATGAAGTGAAAAATGTTCCCTGCCCTACATTGGGTGTGTATATATTGATAAAAGTTATTGGTTGATTGTAAAGATGCCACTTAACCGCTATGCATCTCCCCTGTTCTCCAATATACACATTTTTCTTAGTAAAGGGCACCCCTGCTTTCACATAGATTACTATTCCGCCCGTCGTCGTCATCTCCCCGTCCTCCGTGGATATGCTAGAATAAAGCACCCACTATATTCTTTGTGATGTAGCAGTAAAGCATCTTTTTTCCTAATATATGTTTCTTGAAGCATAACAACATCCCATTTGAGACGCCGCAGCTCTCTGAAAATAATACTCCACTTTCCAGGATTATTTAGACCATTCACATTCCATGATCCCACCCCTAATACCCTTCCCACTTCCCCCAACCCCCCCCCCCCCCCAACAACTTACCACCTCCACCTCCGGCCAATTAAATCCCTGAGGATGTGTGCCACCGCTGGTGGCCTTCCAATACATATCATTTACTGATACAGCCCTTTTCACTCATCCAATGTCATATAACTTTTTGTTAACCACATATATTTCAGTCATCTCTAATCCTTTCATTCTCCAAACAATTAGCAAAATTGCTGCTACAACTAGTAGCTGTGTTTGATCTAATCACCCCGGTGAGAATCACCCCAGCTCTGCAAACCAAAAATATTAGGTCTCTAACCAAGTTGCAGCAGATTGTACATAAGTACATAAGTAGTGCCATACTGGGAAAGACCAAAGGTCCATCTAGCCCAGCATCCTGTCACCGACAGTGGCCAATCCAGGTCAAGGGCACCTGGCACGCTCCCCAAACGTAAAAACATTCCAGACAAGTTATACCTAAAAATGCGGAATTTTTCCAAGTCCATTTAATAGCGGTCTATGGACTTGTCCTTTAGGAATCTATCTAACCCCTTTTTAAACTCCGTCAAGCTAACCGCCCGTACCACGTTCTCCGGCAACGAATTCCAGAGTCTAATTACATGTTGGGTGAAGAAAAATTTTCTCCGATTCGTTTTAAATTTACCACACTGTAGCTTCAACTCATGCCCTCTAGTCCTAGTATTTTTGGATAGCGTGAACAGTCGCTTCACATCCACCCGATCCATTCCACTCATTATTTTATACACTTCTATCATATCTCCCCTCAGCCGTCTCTTCTCCAAGCTGAAAAGCCCTAGCCTTCTCAGCCTCTCTTCATAGGAAAGTCGTCCCATCCCCACTATCATTTTCGTCGCCCTTCGCTGTACCTTTTCCAATTCTACTATATCTTTTTTGAGATACGGAGACCAGTACTGAACACAATACTCCAGGTGCGGTCGCACCATGGAGCGATACAACGGCATTATAACATCCGCACACCTGGACTCCATACCCTTCCTAATAACACCCAACATTCTATTCGCTTTCCTAGCCGCAGCAGCACACTGAGCAGAAGGTTTCAGCGTATCATCGACGACGACACCCAGATCCCTTTCTTGATCCGTAACTCCTAACGCGGAACCTTGCAAGACGTAGCTATAATTCGGGTTCCTCTTACCCACATGCATCACTTTGCACTTGTCAACATTGAACTTCATCTGCCACTTGCACGCCCATTCTCCCAGTCTCGCAAGGTCCTCCTGTAATCGTTCACATTCCTCCTGCGACTTGACGACCCTGAATAATTTTGTGTCATCGGCGAATTTAATTACCTCACTAGTTATTCCCATCTCTAGGTCATTTATAAATACATTAAAAAGCAACGGACCCAGCACAGACCCCTGCGGGACCCCACTAACTACCCTCCTCCACTGAGAATACTGGCCACGCAATCCTACTCTCTGCTTCCTATCTTTCAACCAGTTCTTAATCCAGGCTGATGCCCTGCTGGGGAGCGTGCCTTGCTGCCTGGGACCTTTTGAGAACCCTGGCCCCATCCCTGGGCCTTTTGAACTGCAGCTAGCAGGTCAGTACACCCCAGCTCCAAAAGCACTTTCTAAGCCCCCGTTTATAGTATGAGCCCTCCTCGTTTGACCACCAACAGTGAGCTGCAGCCCAAAGGGGAAAAGCCAGCAATAGCGCAGGCTAGCTTTTTGCAGATATCCGGTCACCTCTTTAAAATCCCTCCACCGCTGGAGAGTGGACCAGGCTTGATCTTGATAAACTTGCACTTTACAGTTCTTCCAAACAACCTCCCCCGTGGCATGGGTCTTCCTCCAAACTTCTTCTTTCACAAAGAAATCATGAACGCATGCTATAATGTCCTGGGGCAGCATACCCCATTGAGGTCCCAGATTGTGATGGGCTCTATGACCACAAAGGCTCGTCTTGCTTCAAGTGCTTTCTCTCCCAGGTTCAGTAGTTGTTCACATATTTCCTTAACCACCTTTATGCAATCCTTAAAGTGTTCATCCTCTGGCACTCCCTTGAATCGCAAGTTACAGCGTCTCGATCTGTTTTCCAGATCTTCTAACGCCAACTCCAGATCTGACCTCGGCTCCTTTCTCGCTTGAAGTGTGCTTGTAGCGCGTGTACTTCCTCCACTACTGCATCCATGCGTTCATCTGTTTCTGTCAGGTGGTTGCCAATCTCTGACCTCCTCCCGGAGCTCTGATACCGCAGTTTTGATATCTCTGCGAACCGCCACTATTTCAGATTTCAAATCTTTAAACCACCGTTCCACTTCGGTTTTGGTAAGCTCCGCATCGCTCTCGCACTGTTACACGTGGTCCGGGTCAGAGTCTGAATTTTCCGCCAATAGATTGGTACCTCGTGTTATCGCCCTCTGAGTTTCACTCGGTCCTGGCATCCTTTGTTCAGCTCCAAATTTAAGTTTTGCAAGTTTTTTCTGAGCCGCCATGCCTCCAGAAATTGTCAGAAGGCAGTGTAGGAAGCAGCAAACTGCTTTGACTGGGTGTATCTCGCAATTATCTATGCTGTTCCAACAGAGCACAAGGATTAGGCAGCCATCTCTCAGTGGTGACATCACTTCATCCATCTCCTTTTCTTCGCCTAAAACTTTCATAAAATACCAATGAATGGGTAAGAGGCAAACTTACATTGCTAGGTTTCTATCAAAGACAGTGCACAAAAAAAAGTGTAATTCATACTATTTCTTCTCTTCCTGCATGTAAATAATCTGCACCTTTGATAAAGATTTAGTGAAAGCATACAGCAATAAGCAAATTTAAACAAAAAAAAATTTCAGGACAAAGAATTGCTTCTGTTAAACATGAACTTTATGGTCTGGTAATTCAACTAATATTTCACCCTCACCTGATTGAAAATAATTGAATACACTGCCTGAATTTCCACCAAATGACATCTATTCAGCTCTGTCTTTATTCAGAACATTAGCTTCCTTTCCATGGGAAATTAAAAAAAATTGTATGCAGCCCTCAGGCTACAGTGTAAGTAGAAAAGCTGGAGGACATTGATACAATTCATTTTAGTTTGCATTAATTAACGACAGGGATTTGACTTTTATGCAAACTAATGAAAATAAGTTTCATTAATTCAAGTTGCTTTGTGCAAATTAAGAAGGTGCATAATGAGACCTGGGTTAATGCTTGCAACATAAGGCCAGATTGTTTAAAGCTTACTACTGAATTTACAGAAATGATCAGTCTAAAATGTTGGACATTTTAAATGGCGGGGGAGGAGGGGGAAGGGAAGGCGGGAAGCATATATTAATAAATTAATACCTATTATGAGAATTTGATGACAACATTGTGAACCTATGGGTTGATACCAGCTGGTAGCACTACATGGTATAAATGGAAAAAAGTGCAGTTAATGCAGATTGCTGTGATAAGCACAGCCCTTCTCCATCCAAAGTCAAACCTCTGAGAAAGCAAAGTTACTCATCTGTAGCAGATGCTCTCCGAGGACATATATTCTCACGTGGGTGCCATCATCTATGAAGCCCCGGTGCGATACTGCCCATACTGATCATTCCAGCAGCCTCTGACAGGCCCAACTGTGCATGCACGTGTCCTTTCCCCCACCCAACTCACCTGGGACCTGCAGTTAGGTAAAAAGTATAGACAATAAAGAATTCAACTCCAGAGTCAGCCCAGCCTGGGTATAAGTAAGAGAGATGCAGTCTGCTAGCCAACTAGATAAACTGCGTTTATTGATGGCTGCCCCTATCCTGTTCAGGACAAAAGAAACAAAAAGCTGGGTGGACCGTCTATGGGCTTTAGTCGATTCCAGATAGAAGGCTAAAGCCTGCTTGTAGTCCAAGGTGTGCAGTGCCCTTTTGCCAGAAATGGGCATGAGATTTCAGGACAAATGTTAGAAGAACTACTGACTGGTTAAGGAGGGAGTCCGACATTACCTTAGGAAGGAACTTAGAATGTATGTGGAGAACTACTCTGTTATGGTGAAACTTTGTGTAAGGTGGATCAGCTACTAGGGTCTGAGGCTCACTGACGAGCTGAAGTGACTGCCACCAAAAATAAGACCTTCCAGGTCAGGTACTTCAGATAACAGGAATCAAGTGGCTCAAAAGGAGTTTTCATCAGCTGGGTGAGGACCACACTGAAGTCCCATGAGGCAGTGGGAGGTATGACTTGGTGTGGGGGCATTGTCAAAAGCAAACCACTCATTAAACGAACTAGACACTGTAATGAGATAAAACTTTACAGAGTTAGTTTATAGATCAGACTCAGAAAGGTGTGAAAGGTACTCAAGCAGCTTTTGTGTAGGCCAAGACAGAAGATCTAGGGCCCTGCCCTCAAACTAGACAGTAAACCTCCGCCACTTAAAAGTATAGCACTTCCAGGAATCTTTCCTGGAAACCAGTAGGATTCTAGAAGGTAGTTGAAGGGATGAAAATTCTATATTCTCAATAACCAAGCTGTTAGGGATAAGAACTGGAGGTTTGGATGCAGAAGAGACTCTTCGTTCTACATTATGAGGGTCAGAAAACACTCCACTCTCCAAGGATCTTCAGAGGATAAATCCAGAAGAAGGAGGAACTACATCTGTCTCAGCCAGTAAGGCATGATAAGGATCATGGTGCCTCAGTCCTGCTTGAGTTTCAATAGTCTTCCTGATGCAAGGAATGGGAGGATATGCATACAAGAGGCCCTTCTCCCCAAACTAGAAGAAAGGTATCTGATGCTAGTCTGTCATGTGACCTGAGTCTGAAACAGTTCTGAGGAACTTTGTTGTTGAGATAAGTGGCAAAAAGGTCCACTGATGGGAGAACCACACTCCTGGAAGACCTTGCAGGCAATTGTTGCACTCAGAGACCACTTGTGTGATTTGCAGCACTCTGCTCAGCCTGTTGTCTTGACTATTGTCCTTGACTGCCAGGTCCATTGCCCTCAGTACCATCCCATGGTGGGATCCCATTGCCACATCCAGAGAACAGTGAGAGGTCATATGATCAGGGCCAAGACAAGTTAGGCCCACGTCATATGGGTCAGTCACAGATATGGTCCTAGAACAGACTGTGCACTCCTTGAACCCACTAAAAGGTTTCTGGGACATGAAAGGAAAAATAGTTGTAGCAAAATCAAATTATTATTAATAAAAATTTTTTTTTGGGGGGGGGGGGGGGGGGGGGTTTGAAAGCCAAAACTCTGCTGGGAACTCAGGCATAAGGGGGCCAAGAGCCATAGAAAAATGGAAAAAAAAAACAAACTTAAAAGAACCACCAAAAAAAAAAAAAAAACTAACTAAAAAATACAAGGAAAGGAAATACACAAAAAAAATTAAAAGAAAATGGTCCCGTGCTCCTCACGAAAATGAGCAGGAAGGCGCAAAAAAATCTCTCTGAGAACAGTGCAACGGATCTGTACCACTCCGTGGATTAAGAGAAACTGCGGGTTCCGTGCAAGTTGGGAAGGCTGGAAGGCACACACTCATATGTGGCTGGACCTGCCAAAAGCATCTGGAATGATCAGTATGCTGGGCAGTTTCCACACCGGGCCTCCACAGATGATGGCAGCCTCATGTGAGAAAACTATGTCCTGCTTGTCCTGGTAGCATTACAATTTGAATACCAGGAGAAAAATCAAAACCTTAACTGTATCTGAGGAAAAAATGAGAGATCCAATTACTACTACTACTTATCATTTCTATAGCGCTACTAGACGTATGCAGCGCTGTACACTTGAACATGGAGAGACAGTCCCTGCTCGACAGAGCTTAATTGTTTAGGGAAATGCAAAAAATGAAGATCTAAAATGCTACTGCTAACGCTTTGCGCAACTGAAATTCATTTAATAAAGACTATTCAGGGTCATCTTTTCAGATTGGAAATTAAACAACATGACTTTTGCTGAAAACTCTAATTATAGATTATTACAGCACACAAACGCAATAATGTCTAGAATATGGCTCCAATTCACGTCACATTCTAATAGGAAAGGGTAGTTATTTCTGGCAAAGGCTTTAAATATTATCTTTATATAATACATACAGGTGAAACTGTAATTATAGGACAATGGATCTTTTGGAGCCTCTTTTATTCTGACCCCAGAAATGATTAAATTGCACAAACAAGATGAATGCTATTTGACAAAAAGCCAATTACCTTGTCTTACTCTTCAGCAAATTTAATAATTACAGCTACTTTTGCCAATAGTTGTCTAATCAGGCTTGTTCAATCCAATACTAGGCCTATTAGGACAACAGTTCTGTACTGAAAATTCTCTACATCTTCCCTAGTGCCCTCAAAGAAAACAAAAAGGGTTGAAGCATGCCTTAGACACGGGCACAATGATTAGCCATTTTCTCCATATAAAAAAAAACAGCACGAAGTCACTACTGAACACAAAATCACCTGCTGTTAACCCATAGTTGCATCACAAAGGGGTTGCATTTATCTGGTACTGAATACCCTTATGTTGGCCCGAAGGGAACAATTTACTGTTGACAGAGAATAGCCCCATACAAGATTCAGCATCTATACTTGGCTAATCTATGGCCATTTTCTCTTCTTTATGTTCTACTGCTCTTTTTATATTTGCTAGATACCATTTTCTAATAAGCAATGTCATTTTTTTATCATCATCTATTAAAAACTGCCAAGATTATTAAATGTTAGCAGACTGTAATTTCTTTTTAAACTGTATTCATAGAGGGACAAACATTTTGACCTCGTTTATAAATCATACTGCTGCCCATGGGACTTTGCATCGATGAAATGGCAGTTTTGAGATTTGTATTTTTTTCAGTTGCAGAAGATCATACATGACTGCTGTGGTTTATAATAGCAGGAAACTTGGAACAGCTAATGGCAAATAATTCATTCACTTACTCATCTTCATACATCAAATGGAATATAAGGCTTCTACAAGAGACATGCTAGCCTGCAAGGTGATGGTATGCCCATATCAGACCTGAAGAAAAGTGGGCAACTTTGCCTGGCTCCTCTAGATACTTGGTAATATTTAACAGTGCACCTTTCAACGTCACCCTAGCATTCCATTTAGCATATTCAGATAAATAAATAAATAAATAAATAAATAAATAAATATTTAAGAAATTATAAGGGCTCAAATTAATTTTGTCTAACACCTTAAAAAGATAAGGTCATTCCACTTAATCAAATGCCTACTCTGGCATCAAAAGAAAGAGGCAGATTGGGAAGCATAATGAATTCAATTTAAGATTCTGTGAGTTCCACCTGTTATATTTTTAGCCACTATAAAACACAATTGATTCTTGTAAATCAAGCAGAAATATATGGTTCTAACGTATTTGATGGAATTTCCTCATCAGTTTTATAAAGATTGGTCTAAAACGAACTACAGAGGAAAGATTCTTTGACCTTCTTGTGTAGAACTATTATATTAACTTGGAGAAATGATCAGAGTGATAAATAAATACAGAGCAGTCTGTAGCTAAACAAAAAGAATACTAGCAATTTTTATAAAACTAACAATACAACTGTCCTATTTTCTGTTCCATACCAGAATGGGACTCAGGAAATCCAGAAGGATAAGAGACCAGATTCTCAGTTTCATAACTTCTTTTCTGCACTCCATCTTCCAATCAGATTCAAAATGAGCTACTCCATACAAAAGTGATAACTTTCTGGATAAAACAGTCTCAGTCAACAATGGCTATCTACAAATACCTGTATACAGAAAAGCATGCAAAAGATGCAACTACTGGAACTGTTTCAGCTTCCAAGCTACTGATCTCTAGGCCTCTGCTGGGCAGGAGGAGGGCTATGCTTCAATATCCTACCTCTGTGGGAGCTGTTCTTTTCCTATGTTGTACCAGTCCTTTTACCCCCCAGACACACCATAAGGTGCACTGCCCAGGCTAGTCTCTTGAATAGAAAAGTACAATTTATTTCTATAATTTTTCTGCAAAATAAAGAAGGTAAAACACAAAACAAGATCTTCTCAAAACATTGTAGGACTCTCAATTCTTTTTTTCTCTATATAGACTTCAACAACTAACTAGCTCTATCACTTTCTTCTTTCTGGTTCCTCTAGTCTTCTTCTTTGTATCTGTAAAACACAATACTCTTCTCCTGGGTTCTCTCTCAGGCTGTGTAAAACACTCTCCTCCCTATCCTCTATTCCAGGAACCATATAGCCTAGCAACCCTTTACTGAGGGGTCCAGATGCTCTCCTTTGGTCTGGCTGCCTACCAGCAGGATAAGGACGCCTTGTAGGAGTCCACTCTCCTGTTCCAGGTACACCTTGGCATAGGAGCCACTTACCGCTGTATTTTTAGAATTCCTCCCTCAGTCATCGCCGCCTCTCAGTAGGGAGGAAAATCAAAAGAAGACATGTAATCCTGCCTTACTCCATTATATACTATTGCATTACATTACTGCAACACCACCTCTTTAGATGTGGCACAAAAAATACCCCCCCCCCCCCCCCAACATTCAGATCCTGTGGGAGATCAGACACTATTCAAAGACTGCATGCACATTCCATCCTTTAAGAAGACAGGCTGCTATTACACATAGGAAATCCATCAGAGGAATAACTGGGGAAAGGGAAGGAGGAAAATAGAAATTCTCCTTGCAATAAACATGTTCAAAGATTTTTTTAAAAGACTACTGAAAACATATTTCTGGAGTTGATGATAAAGTTCCAGCCTGAAGTACACCCCAGATGTAAAATCCATCCAGATTACTCCAGCACAAAGAGAAGCACATTCTTTGCAGAATCAGTTCAACTCTTATTCTTATCTGGTTCAGTCAAAACTGTGACAGGTTTCATCCATAGGACAGACCCAAAGACTAGGAGCATGTTGAGATCTCTTGACGAGACAAGATGCTTAATGAAGCACCCTTCTTTATCTGGGACAGCAGGAAGAATGGTCTTCTGCTTGCAGTGGCCATCTTCCCTTCAAGATGAATTGTTTGGTGTAGGTGGACACCAGGCCTTAACTGCATAAAACTGGAGTCTATGGTAAAGTAGTGGACATTAGTGAAACCCAGAAACAAGACAGGAATTGCAAAGCATGCTGACACTTATCAAGAGGTCCCAACTCAAGAGTAAGACCAGTTCACAGTAGGGGAACTGTGATTCAAGACCGAGAAGAGATTTCACAGTGAAGCACCAATATCTGAAATGTAGTATGGTCACCAAAAGGAAACAAATAGCACAAGGCAACTCTGGAATGGTGGAGTATAAACACTGGCAAAGTAGCCAGTCACAGAAATGTGTGCATGTGTGTCCCCATCCATATATCTAACAGGAATAAGATGCCCCCCCCCCCCCTCCTCTCCGGAGAGGAAGTAGTAATCATGGAATGAAAAGGAACAGCCAATCAGCCAGATGGAACCTGATGATACATGTAGGAAGGAGATCAGAAGTTCATAGTACTAAAGTTTTCTTAGAAATTGAGCCAATCACAGGCTGATGGCAGATCACAGCAAGATCATTTCTTGCCTTCATCTTCTCTCTTTTCTGCCTACTCCTAATCTATTCTTGAAGATTACACAAAACCACGTTCTCAAGTGTATGACTCCTCCCCTGAGCAAGCTGACCTATCAACTGGTATTTCTTCAGATCTGTCTCCATCCCCTACAAGAAACACCACTATATGGTGTTTTTTCATACTCTAGATTTGTGCAAAAGGTGGCCAATGTAGAACCTTTTGAAATAGAGCAAGAGGCTGAACTAAGCTATGTTTGGTGTACTGAGATTTATCAAACCTGTCAAGGATATATAGAACCATTTCTAGTCCATAAGCTCTTTCTGGAGCAGCAAGCCTATACCTGGCATTCTTGTTTCCTTTTATCTGTGCCTATAAAGTTAGACCTCAAATATAAAGAACAGCCTATGCCTGGATTTAATAAACAATTACTTCAAGATCAACTCCACAATATCAAGGGCTACGCTGCTCTTCTTACCAAGATGATGAAAATAACTTTGGAAAGATAAGACGACATGTAAAATATATATATATTTAAAATTTTGACCTGTTCTTACCTTTACAATGTTTTTTTTTTTGTTTGTTTTGGTTTTTTTAAGGTGAACTGAAAGACATGTCTTAAAACTGTACAGCAGAAATACCTACTGTAAAAGTTGTTCTGTGATAACTGAGGATATGCACTCAGACATTTAAACCATCCAACTTTTCATCGGGGCAGGAAGAAAGCCTGTGATACTAACATAACTACTAGAAAGCAACAATCTCCACTTTAATTTTCAGCATTACAAGTTAAGGTTTGCTGAAATGTTCCTTGTGCAGTAGGTTTAGTAAATAGAGGATTATACTCTTTAATGACAATCCAATATCACAACTGAAGGCTTCACTTAAAACTCACAGGACAGAGTAAAACTAAACAAGTTTTTAATATCTGTATTTGGTACTGAAATCACCTAAACTAAGTGCATTCATATCGTGTGATGAACATTCTCGTGCTCTAATTTATAGATTCTACTGATTCTCTCATGATTGTGCCTTGTATTTAACCAGTTTAATATTCAAGTTTTTTTGAGCCACATTCAACGCTTTCAGAACCTTATTCATCTCATGTGTTTTGACTCTACTGACAATGCCATGGAGCAGGCACTGTTTCTTAAGTGTATATCTAGCACTCTGTATATCTTGAAGATATAAATATTCTTTTTAATTACACCGTCAGTGATATTACCTATAGCAACTAAAATATTTCTTCCGTAATCCTCTGATATCACAGAAACAAAAATTCTCATGCATCACACAGAAAACACTATAAAAATATGTCATATATACAATTAACTGGAGAATGAGGTAAAGTGGTACAAAACACTTAATACTGCCAAAGATTCTGGAATTTCAAAAGCAAATAGGGCTTTATGTTGTACCCATGAAAAGTCAATTTAGCAAACATCTGAACAAACAACAGACTGTTATGGGGCTTCCTTGCATTTCTGCCCAATATTTCACTATGATCACTAATATAATGACTCCGTTCTACATACCCTCTGTGACTGACTGAAGCTTAGTGGAGCGTTCAGAATCTGGAGAATGTAAAGGTTCTGGTTCCTTCAGACTTTCCAGGCGCATGAAAGGATCATAATCCTCTGAGGCAAGATCAGGGAGGCTGAGGGGGAAGTATCTGGGGTTGCTAAAACACTGAGCTCCATAGACACAGCCATGCAGAACCTAGAACAAAAGAATCAATAGTTTTAGTTCAAAAAAGCTTGTTCTCCAAACTTAGTGAAGGAGTCAAATCAAGGGGAATCATACAAACATACACCGATTACGTATCTATAATGTATGAAATAGATAAGGTTATTTTAATATATTTTTAGATGGATGATTTAATCCACTAGGTTCAGGTCAGTGTCCAATTTCTTGTCCCCAGCGGGATGAGGCAGCAGGGCATTAATCTTCCCCTCCCATACTGTACAGCTGATCAACCTCTGCAGTCTCCAGGTCATGACTCAATTTTACACTTGATCACAGTCATAAAAATTCACTGTATTTGTTACCAAAGAAACATTTTTTTCATATGTAATCGATTCAAAATATAGCAGTGAAAAGTAATAACTGGGCATACTATGAGACAAGGCTTCTCCTTTACTCACAGCCTTTCATAGTGTGCAATTCAGGCTCATATCCAATTTAATGTACTTATATTGCTTTTTCAGTACTGACTGCTATGGCTCCAAAGTATCTTGTGATGAGGGTCTTCAGCAACATGCACCTACTCGAACACTCTTTTAGTCATGATCAGTTTTTATCCTTATTCTCACTTAAAGAATCCCAGTTAATGTTTACTGTAGGGCTACAGCCTGATTAACCTTTTTGCATGCCTATGATGCCCGAACTAAAACTAACATGGATTCTACTGCAAAGCACTCTAGACTTGAGTGACACTGCACTTTTGCAACTGCCTGCGTATAAAGAATCAAGGAGACAGGGTTCCTCATTTCCCTGCTGTTTATGTGCTTAAACTGGTTATCTGAGGTATTTTCAGCCTTGAAACTAGCTAATGTGAAGGGACCACTTGATAACATTGATCATAATATGATCAGATTTGATATTAGCTTTGGAGTAAGTATACGCAGGAAATCCAATATGTTAGCGTTTAACTTTCAAAAAGGAGACTATGATAAAATGAGAACGATGAAAAAAAAAACCTTAAGAGGAGCAGCTGCGAGGGTCAAAAATTTACATCAGGCGTGGATGCTGTTCAAAAATACGATCCTGGAAGCCCAGGCAAAATATATTCCGTGTATTAAAAAAGGAGGGAGGAAGACCAAATGACAGTTGGCATGGTTAAAAAGTGAGGTGAAGGAAGCTATTACAGCTAAAAGAAAATCCTTCAGAAAATGGAAGAAGGAACCGACTGAGAATAATAAGAAACAGTGTAAGGAATGTCAAGTCAAATGCAAAGTGCTGATAAGGAAGGCAAAGAGGGACTTTGAAAAAAAGATTGCGTTGGAGGCAAAAACACACAGTAAAAATGTTTTTTTAGGTATATTTAAAGCAAGAAGCCAGCAAAAGAATCGGTTGGACCGCTAAATGACCAAGGGGTAAAAGGGGCAATCAGGGAAGACAAAGCCATAGCGGAAAGATTAAATGAATTCTTTGCTTCGGTCTTCACCGAGGAAGATTTGGGAGAGATACCGGTGCCAGAAATGGTATTCAAAGTCAGAGAAACTGAATGAAATCTCTATAAACCTAAAGGATGTAATGGGGCAATTTGACAAACTGAAGAGTAGCAAATCTCCTGGACCACATGGTATTCATCCCAGAATACTGATAGAATTGAAAAATGAACTTGTGGAACTATTGTTAATAATATGTAATTTATCTTTAAAATCAAGCGTGGTACCAGAAGATTGGAGGGTGTTTAAAACAGGTTCCAGAGGGGATCCGGGAAATTATAGACCGGTAAGCATGACGTCAGTGCCGGGGAAAATGGTAGAGACTATTATAAAGAACAAAATTACAGAGCATAATCAAAAGCATGGATTAATGAGACAATGTCAACATGGATTTAGTGAAGGGAAATCCTGCCTCACTAATCTATTACATTTCTTTGACGGGGTGAAAGCTTGTTTTGAGGGGGGGGAGGCAATGCCCCTCACACAGAAACACCCAAACCTTACTTTAGCACACCACACACACACAAAAAAAATTCAAATTGACCCCCCCCCCCCCCCCAAAAACAAAACTTAACACAAAATATTACCAGCACAGCCATAATGGACCTCAAAACAAACAAAAAGAAAAAAAAAAACTCAAAACAAAACCCGACACAAATACAAAGAAAAAATACCCCAATAATCAGTCGAAACCTACACTGGAGATTTAAAATATAACCCACTCCCACCCAATTCCACTCCCAGACTAAACGCTTCACCTTAAAATTTCACTCACTCCCCACCCAATTCCGCTCCCACTCAAAACTTCATCTCTCGAACTTCCACTTGATTCTGCTCCACTCCCAGACTCAAAACTTCACCTCTCCCGCTCCCATCTGATTCTACTCGGAGACTAAATGTTTCACCTCTGCCTGACGCAACAAATGCCATGCAAGGATGCTTCTCATAAAAAAACTGCAAAGCATTTAAAAAAAACAAACAAACCCCTACAGAACAGTGACACAAGAAAAGAGACTGAAAACTACATACCGGTAACAAAAAACTTTGAAGCATGGGATATAGCCGGGGGGGGGGGGGGGGGGGGGAGGAGTCCTAGGAGGGAACTGTCCAGGCAAGAATTGATGGGTGGGAACTCTCTGGAGGGAACTGTCCCAGTGGCAACTTGTCGAATACCCCTAGAGAGCATCAAAATGGACTCCCAGATACTCGAGACTGCTACTGTTAGTAATATCTAATTTATCTTTAAAATCAAGCATGGTAATGGGAGATTGGAAGATGAATAGCAACTTTTAAAAAGGTTTCCCAAGGTGACCTTGGAAATTATAGACTAGTGGAGACTGCAGTTGGTGACAACCATAATGGTACAGACTATTAAAAAGAACAAAAATTACTGAGCATATACATAGGCATGGATCAAAGAGACAAAGCCTACGTGGATTTAGTCAAGGGAAATATTACCTCACCAATCTACTACATTTCTTTGAAAGGTTGAATAAACATGAGGAAAAAGGTGAGCAGGTCGATACTGTATATCTGGATTTTCAAAAGGCATATGACAAAGTACCTCATGAACGACTCCTAAGGAAATTAGTCATGGGATAGAAGGCAGTGTCCTACTGTGGATTAAGAACTGGTTAAAACAGAGAATATTTGAGAATTGCAAATTAATGTGTTGTTCCGGGGGTGCTACTTATGCTGTAAGGGGGTGGGGGGGGGGGGGTCTTTCCTCTGATTTGTTTGCTTTGTTTCACTGTTCAATGAAGACTTCACTTAAATTAAAATAGAGAGAACAGACAGTAGGGTTAAATGGTCAGGATTCCGAGACTAAGAGCTTAGGAATCCAAATGGCAGATAATATTTAATGTGAGCAAGAGAAAGAGATGCATGCATGTCATGGGATAGGATATTAGTACATAAGCACCGCCATAATGGGAAAAGACCAAGGATCCATCAAGCCCAGCATCCTGTCTCCAACAGCAGCTAAGCCAGGCTTCAAAAACCTGGCAACCCCCCCCCCCCCCCAAAAAAAAAAAAAAAAAAATTAATAATGTTCAATGGACTTTTCCCTCAGGAATCTGTCCAGAAAATCCTGGAGGACCACGATTGGCTGGCAAATGTACATATGAGAATGAAGTGGATACAGCACCATTCATGGAAGTGTTTATGAGCAACTCGAAAATCTGAAGAGGAACAAAGCCATGGGGCTGGATGGGATCCATCCCAGGATACTGAGGGAGCTCAGAGAGGTTCTGGTGGGTGCTTTTAAAGATTTGTTTAATAAATCCTTGGAGATGGGAGAAGTTCCATGGGATTGGAGAAGAGCGGATGTAGTCCCTCTTCACAAAAGTGGCGATAGAGAAGAAGCTGGAAACTACAAGTCGGTAAGCCTCATGCCAGTTATTGGACAAGTAATGGAAGTGATGCTGAAAGGATAGTGAACTTCCTGGAATACAATAGGTTAGAAGATCTGAGACAATTTGGTTTTACCATAACTAAATCATGCCAAATGAATCTAATTGAATTTTTTGTCTGGGTGACCAGAGAATTGGATCAAGGACATGCGCTAGATGTAATCTACTTAAGATTTCAGCAGAGCCTTTGGCACGGCTCCTCATAGGATGCTCTTGAATAAACCTGACAGGCTGAAGTTAGGACCCAAAGTGGTGAACTGGATTAGAAACCGGTTGACAGATGCCAGAGGGTGGTGGTTAATGGAATTCACTCAAAGAAAGGTGAGTAGTGGAGTGCATCAAGGATTGGTGCTGGGGCTGACTCTGTTCAATATATTTGTAAGTGACATTGCTGAAGGGTTAGAAGGTAAAGGTTTGACTTTTTGCAGATGATACCAAGATTTGTAATAGAGTGGACACCCCAGAGGTAATGGAAAACAAGGAGGTTTAATAAACAGGAGTGGAAGAAAGCCTATCTAGTCCATTGTAAGCAAGGAAGCCAATTAGGACAGTCTGAGTTTCCCCGTCCCAGCACAGCTGTCATCCCTGTTTACTCACAACAAAGCAAGCCAACCTATGAGCTGCTGCATCCACATTGTCGTTTTTTTTTTATTGTTGGTCCATCTGTAACAAGTCTAAAGCTGTTTCAATTGGATAGGCAGTGCCTTAAAAGGTGGAGGACAAAAGTTGTTTTTTTTTTTTGGTTTTTTTTTTTTACTTATTGGACAGCTTTTTAATTTATTTGAGAGCTTTCCATATGTAGATATAAATATCATGAAATAACAATTGAATATCACTAAAACAGCTTAAAAAATATTATAACTGCTAGAAACAGCAATTTTAAACTTTGTATTTTGTGCTCTTTGTTCTACACTAAAAACTAAATAAATAAACTGTATACAATACAGATGGCCAAATTTCAGTGAGGATATCCTGTTTCCTGATGGGTTCATCTTAAATGTTGTTGTAATCTGCCTTGGGAAGCATGGTGTTATGAAGATGATGGAATATATTGAAATTAAAAGGAAGTTGAATTAAACTCTTTCATTGGGGCACATGTAATCACATCTTACTACTACTACTACTATTTGACATTTCTAAAGCGCTACTAGGGTTACGCAGCGCTGTACAATATAACATAGAAGGACAGTCCCTGCTCGAAGAGCTTACAATCTAATGGACAAATGTACAGACAATCATGTAGTGGCAGTCAAATTGGGGCAGTCTAAGGTTAGGTGCCGAAGGCAACATTGAAGAGGTGGGCTTTGAGCAAGGATTTGAAGATGGGTAGGGAGGGGGCTTGGCGTAGGGCCACAGGAAGTTGATTCCACGCATAGGGTGAGGCAAGGCAGAATGGGCGGAGCCTGGAGTTGGCGGTGGTGGAGAAGGGTACTGAGAGGAGGGATTTGTCCTGTGAGCGGAGGTTTTGGGCGGGAACGTAAGGGGAGATGAGGGTGGAGAGGTAATGAGGGGCTGCAGACTGAGTGCATTTGTAGGTGAGAAGGAGAAGCTTGAACTGAATGCGGTATCTGATCGGAAGCCAGTGAAGCGACCTGAGGAGGGGGGTAATATGAGTGTATCGGTTCAGGCGGAATATAAGACGAGCAGCAGAGTTCTGAATGGACTGAAGTGGGGATAGATGGCTAAGTGGGAGGCCAGTGAGGAGAAGGTTGCAGTAGTCAAGGCGAGAGGTAATGAGGGCGTGGATGAGAGTTCGGGTGGTGTGTTCAGAGAGGAAAGGGCGAATTTTGCTGATGTTAAAGAGGAAGAAGCGACAGGTCTTGGCTGTCTGCTGGATATGCGCAGAGAATGAGAGGAAGGAGTCGAAGATGACTCCAAGGTTGCGGGCAGATGAGACGGGGAGGATGAAGGTGTTATCAACTGAGATCGAGAGAGGAGGAAGAGGAGAGGTGGGCTTTGGTGGAAAGACTATAAGCTCGGTCTTGGACATGTTCAGTTTCAGGTGGCGGTTGGACATCCATGCAGCAATGTAAGACAAGCAGGCTGATACCTTGGTCTGGGTCTCCACGGTGATGTCTGGTGTGGAGAGATACAACTGGGTGTCATCAGCATAAAGATGATAGTGGAAACCATGAGATGAGATCAGTGAGCCCAGGGAAGAGGTGTAGATTGAAAAAAGAAGGGGTCCAAGGACAGATCCCTGGGGAACTCCTACAGAGAGCGGGATGGGGGTGGAGGAAGAACCGTGAGTGTACTCTGAAGGTACGATGGGAGAGATAGGAGGAGAACCAGGAGAGGACAGAGCCCTGGAACCCAAATGAGGGCAGTGTGGCAAGAAGTAAATCGTGATTGACAGTGTCAAACACAGCGGATAGATCAAGGAGGATAAGGATGGAGTAGTGGCCTCTGGACTTGGCAAGGAACAGGTCATTTTAGAGAGTGCTGTTTCTGTCGAGTGTAGAGGGCGAAAACTGGATTCATCTGTTGTGTAGAGGTTTACCTTTTAGATATACAAATGGATTATTGTGTTGTTTGAGCATGTTTCATGGACAAGTGGTTTATAAGTCAAAATAATAAAAATATTTTCTGTCAAACAGATCTCTCATTTATGGAAACACTAGTGAAAAAGGCCCGTTTCTGGCTGAAATGAAACGGGCGCTAGCAAGGTTTTGCGCGGAGTGTGTATGTTTGAGAGAGTGTCTGTGAGAGTGACTGTGTGAGAGTGAGAATGTGCAAGTGTGTGTATGTGACAGAGAGAGCGTGTTTGTATGTGAGAATGAGTGTGTGCGAGTGCTTATGTGAGACAGTGAGTGTCCTTCCCTGTCCCCCCTGTCAGGTGTCCATGACTGTGGACAGTCATGAAGGCAGCCCCTACCAAAATAAGGAAAGCAAGACCATTTGTATAATAATCACTGCATTCCAGAGAACAAAATGGAGCAAGTTCCCACATGCTATCTTTTGCTTTCTGTATTCAGTAGCTGACAGGCTTGCTAGACTTACCTAAGTGGCTGCAGCTGCAATACACTGAAAAGAAAGCAAGGAAACCTATGAGACGTAGATACGGCCGTCCCCTTGGCCTCTGACGCTCCTCCCTTCTTCTATTTGACTTCCCTCTGATAGGTCCGTCATTCGGTGTGACGCTCCTCCCTTTTCCTGTTTCAGTTCCCTTTGATAGGTCAGAGCGGTGCAGCTGTGACACTCCTCCCTTCTCTGATACAGTGGTGGAAATAAGTATTTGATCCCTTGCTGATTTTGTAAGTTTGCCCACTGACAAAGACATGAGCAGCCCATAATTGAAGGGTAGGTTATTGGTAACAGTGAGAGATAGCACATCACAAATTAAATCCGGAAAATCACATTGTGGAAAGTATATGAATTTATTTGCATTCTGCAGAGGGAAATAAGTATTTGATCCCCCACCAACCAGTAAGAGATCTGGCCCCTACAGACCAGGTAGATGCTCCAAATCAACTCGTTACCTGCATGACAGACAGCTGTCGGCAATGGTCACCTGTATGAAAGACACCTGTCCACAGACTCAGTGAATCAGTCAGACTCTAACCTCTACAAAATGGCCAAGAGCAAGGAGCTGTCTAAGGATGTCAGGGACAAGATCATACACCTGCACAAGGCTGGAATGGGCTACAAAACCATCAGTAAGACGCTGGGCGAGAAGGAGACAACTGTTGGTGCCATAGTAAGAAAATGGAAGAAGTACAAAATGACTGTCAATCGACAAAGATCTGGGGCTCCACGCAAAATCTCACCTCGTGGGGTATCCTTGATCATGAGGAAGGTTAGAAATCAGCCTACAACCACAAGGGGGGAACTTGTCAATGATCTCAAGGCAGCTGGGACCACTGTCACCACGAAAACCATTGGTAACACATTACGACATAACGGATTGCAATCCTGCAGTGCCCGCAAGGTCCCCCTGCTCCGGAAGGCACATGTGACGGCCCGTCTGAAGTTTGCCAGTGAACACCTGGATGATGCCGAGAGTGATTGGGAGAAGGTGCTGTGGTCAGATGAGACAAAAATTGAGCTCTTTGGCATGAACTCAACTCGCCGTGTTTGGAGGAAGAGAAATGCTGCCTATGACCCAAAGAACACCGTCCCCACTGTCAAGCATGGAGGTGGAAATGTTATGTTTTGGGGGTGTTTCTCTGCTAAGGGCACAGGACTACTTCACCGCATCAATGGGAGAATGGATGGGGCCATGTACCGTACAATTCTGAGTGACAACCTCCTTCCCTCCGCCAGGGCCTTAAAAATGGGTCGTGGCTGGGTCTTCCAGCACAACAATGACCCAAAACATACAGCCAAGGCAACAAAGGAGTGGCTCAGGAAGAAGCACATTAGGGTCATGGAGTGGCCTAGCCAGTCACCAGACCTTAATCCCATTGAAAACTTATGGAGGGAGCTGAAGCTGCGAGTTGCCAAGCGACAGCCCAGAACTCTTAATGATTTAGAGATGATCTGCAAAGAGGAGTGGACCAAAATTCCTCCTGACATGTGTGCAAACCTCATCATCAACTACAGAAGACGTCTGACCGCTGTGCTTGCCAACAAGGGTTTTGCCACCAAGTATTAGGTCTTGTTTGCCAGAGGGATTAAATACTTATTTCCCTCTGCAGAATGCAAATAAATTCATATACTTTCCACAATGTGATTTTCCGGATTTAATTTGTGATGTGCTATCTCTCACTGTTACCAATAACCTACCCTTCAATTATGGGCTGCTCATGTCTTTGTCAGTGGGCAAACTTACAAAATCAGCAAGGGATCAAATACTTATTTCCACCACTGTAGGTCAGGGCGGGGCAGAGATGTAGTGTGCTTAAAAATGGTTACAGAGCTTCGAACATACGAACTGTTGAAGCCTCAGAGTGTGCTTTAGAACGTTGAGGGTGCTTTTTATGTGCAGATGGGGCGTGGCCTACGGCCCAGATGGGCGTGGCTGAGACTGAGGGTGAGTAGTCCAAATAGCCTAGCCTACCAGGACGACAGGAGTTCAGGACAGATGGAGTGAGCTTCAGAACGTCTGAGGGGGGGATTTTATTTATATAGATAACTAAATGGGCTATATGACCCTAATGCAGCCCATTGGTTTTCTTATATTGTTCTTGTGATTGCTCATACTGTGCCAAAACTGGAAATACAGTGAGACAGAATAATAGAATTCAGTAACATCCAAAACTTATTTATGTTTTAATCATCTTTATGAAAAGCAAAACATGTTGGTTGATAAGGTTCATACAGAACAAGAAAAAAATAGTAAGCCATACAACATGGCACAATAAAACCTTTTACTTTTACCCCAAGAACCCTTCCTCTGCCTCCCTATAAGCCCACCTGTTTCCACCCGCCAAAGTAACACAACAGGTGTACAGATCAGTAGGACTCAAAGCATTTCATAACAAACACTGCCTCCACTGTATGCAAATCTCTCTCGTGGATATTCATTATATTCATTGTCAATATCCTGACAAACCCGACTGCCTTGGGTAACTCCAGGACCAGGTTATCCTAACTACCATAAGAGGCAGACATGGTCAACTAATTAACATTATAATTTTATTTGTATTTGGGTAATGACTGAGAAAAATGCTATTAAAATTATATTACAAAGCATGAAGTTGACTTGGTTAACCTGCTGTATATCAACCAGTACTAAATAATAGTAATAAACAATATTAAGTGCATTTTTATAATATACTACTACATTCTTCAAAACAGAAGGAGCAAGTGCCCACAAATCATCTAGGCACAGGTTAAAAAAAAAAAAAAAAAAGCTTTCAAATGCTCCCAGGTTTCAACCTAATACATGTTAAATGTGGGATATGACTGTCATAATTAAATAAATAAATAAATAGATAGATAGAAACTCTGAACGTTAAGCACCCAATTCTCATAGCACATCTGTTTTAGTGGCCCATTACCAGGAGAAAAAACTCTTTGTACAAATATAACACGTGCTAGGGTATCCCTGTAACCAGCCCCTCCCACGGACCACTGATTAAGATTTATAACAAATTAGAACAAATCAGCCCCTCCAACTGACCACTGATTAAGATTTATAACAAATTACTACTCTAGGTAATAAAAACATCCCGTTTTTATGCTTCCTCTGTGTACATCCGTATGCTGGACAAGATGACATGTTTGAAAATATAAGTGAGATTAAATAAAAATGCTGCCAACAATAAAGAACGACAATGTAGATGCAGCAGCTCATAGGTCTGCTTGCTTTGTTTTGAGTATACAGGGATGACAGTACCGCGGGTAAGGGAAAACTCAGACTAACATAATTGGTTTCAGCGTTTTGACGTCACTTCATCTCCTATTAAACCTCCTTGGTGGAAAACATGAAAAAGGATCAGCAAAAGTTAGAAGAATGTTCTAATATTTGGCAATTAAAATTCAATGCAAAGAAGTGCAGAGTGATGCACTTATGAAGTAGAAATCCAAGGGAGACGTATGTGTTAGGTAGTGAGAGGCTGGGAGAGGGAACTTGGGGTGATAGTATCTGAGGACTGAAGGCAACAAAAGTGTATGACAAGGCGGTGACTGTAGCCAGAAGGATGCTAGGCTGTAGAGAGAGAAGCACAACCAGCAGAAGAAAGATGGTGTTGATGCCTCTGTACAAGTCGTTGGTGAGACCCCACTTGGAGTATTATGTTCAGTTTTGGAGGCCGTATCTTGCTAGATGTAGGAAGACTTGAAGTGGTTCAGAGGAAGAAAACAAAAATAGCATGGGGCTTGCACCAAGACATATGAGAAGAAACTAGAAGACCAGAATATGTATACCTTAGAGGAGAGGAGGGACAGGGGAGATATGATACAGACGTTTAAATATTTGAAAGATATTAATATAGAAACAAAACTTTTCCAGAGAAGGAAAACGGTAAAACTAGAGGACAATAATTGAGACTGCAGGGTGGTAGACATAGGAGTAATGTCAGGAAATTCTTTTTCATAGACAGGGTATTTGATGCCAGGAATGCCCTTCCAAGGGAGGTGGTGGAGAAAATAATGTGGCAGAATTCAAAAAGGCGTGGGATGAACAGAGAGGATCTTTATTAGAAAATGAATGGCATAAAAAAACAAAACTTAAATGGTTGCATATGTGTTTGCATGTCAAGTGGTGCTTAGATGGCGACTCTGGCAGTAAAAACTAAGGCAGGTGCTGGGCATTCTTGCATGGTCTGAGTTCCGCATATAGTAATCCGGTTTAGGATGGGCTAAAGAGGGCTTCAAAAGAAATTCTAGTAATTTGGAACATGAGGACAGTGCTGGACAGACTTTTACGGTCTGTGTACCGCAAATGACAAGACAGATTCGGATAGGCTGGAGTGGGCTTTGATGGCACCTCCAGTAATTGGGACATAAGGACAAAGCTGGGTGGACTTCTATGGTCTATGTCCCAGAAACATCAAGGAAAGACCATAATTGATAATGTGACAGATGGGCTGACTGGATGGACTGTTCAGGTCTTTATCTGCTGTCACTTACTATGTTACTATGAAAGAGTAACCCAAACTATCGCTATGTGATGCAAGGTTCCACATTAGAAGTCACCACTCAGGAAAAGGCTCTAGGTGTCTTCATTGATAATACATTGAAACCCTCTGCTCAGTGCACAGTGGCGGCTAAGATCTTGAATACTGTGTGCAATTCTGGTCACTGCATCTCAAAAAAAAGATATAGTGGAATTAGAAAAGGTACACAGAACGGCAATGAAAAGGATAAAGGTGATTGGAAGACCTTCCTATGAGGAAAGGCTAAAAAGGCTAGGGTTCTTTAGCTTTGAGAATACATGGCTGAGGGGAGACATGATAGAAGTCTATAAAATACTGAGTGGAGTGAAACGGGTAGAAATCAATTGCTTGTTCAATCTTTCTAATAAAACAACCACTAGGGGGCACACAATAAAGCTACTGAGTAGTAAATTTAAAACAAATCAGAGAAAATATTTCTTCACTCAACATGTAGTTAAACTCTGGAATTCACTGCCAAAGAATGTAGTAAAAGCATTTAGCTTAGCAGGGTTTAAAAAAGGTTTAGATCCTAAAATAAAGTCCATAAGCCATGATTAGGTTGGACATGGGAAAATCCACTGCTTATGATAAGCAGCATAACATATGTTTGGGATCTTGCCAGGTATTTGTGATCTCACTTGGCCACTGCTGGAAAAAGGATACTGGGGCTTGACGGACCTTTGGTCTGTCCCAATATGACAACGCTTATGTTCTTATGAGAACCACTGTCCTAAAAGATTTTGTTTTCAAACCTGAAGACATTTTTGTGCGAGACATGTGAGGTTTTCTGTCACATCAGATGGCAAACCTCTTCCATTTAAAACTAGGACCTGCTAGTGGAATCCCTCCCGGAATCCAGAATAATGAATACAATGCCAGTAAGATTCAAGGAAGCTAGTAATCCCCTTTAACATCCAACTGTAAGGGCAAGAAATTTGATGCTGGGGTGCAATAAGTTCCCCAAGCCTGTGTGATCAGTGTATGAGAATTTCTGAGCTTCATGGGTCTTCTTATGAAAAGATCTAGAAGAGGAAATCACACTTACCTTGGCCAAAAGGGGCCTATGAGAATTATGGTCCCTTTGTCCCACCTAAGTTTCAGGATAGTTATTCGATATTAAGGGAATTGGAGAATATGCATACAGAACTCCCAAATCAAAGAAAAAGGCTTCAGTTAACTACTTTTACATCTTTCAAGAGCTGTTGACTGCAGTCTTGGCTACACATTCAAAAGCTGGGGGGAAACACAGGCCTGTTTTTTTATTAGGGTTGGATGGACCCATGAAGACCCTCTGTGGTAGGATGACAAACTAGCCATCTACCAGGGAGGTTCCTCTGAAGGCTGTCATCTATGAGGTGTCTGCGCTTATCTGACTTCCAACCGGTATATGTGTGATCAGATATTATCTTACTCACCATGTTTACCCCAAGAGTTTAACTAAGTTTCTAAATGTTCTATAGGAAAGAGAGAGGGAACAGGTTGCAAGAATAATCAGCTTTATTATAGCTTACCACAATACTACAGCAGGATCAGGTATACAAGCAGATGGGTGGACAGACGGGCAGGATCTCATCTAGCACTTCGAAAGGTCTTCTAACGCACCCCAAAATCTCCCTATCTTTTATACTTTCCTGATCCCATTCTAACTAATGGGACCCATTCGCTCCAATGTTATACTTGTTTACTTAAAACTAGCTGACCACAATCTTGCTTAACCAGAAACTCTTTCTCAACTATTTCCCTGCACCTGCAGATACTTCAGAAAAACAAGTTTTTTTTTCTAACTCAAATGGGGAAATTGGGGAAAATCCACTTTGTAACTGACATTTTAGAGTTTCCATTTTGTTTTCTGATCTTCCATTTTGTTTTATATTTCTCCAGCCAACTTTTCTAATTTAGATCATTTAGGCCTCAATCCGGGCTAAAAACTAGGCCATGCTTTTCCAGCAAGCTCCTAGTCATACAAGCCATAACATTGTTGACTTTACCAGGGTTTCTATATGGCCTGAGCTTTAAGGTTCAGCCCCCTTCAGCCCTCCACCATTCCAGTGGGGGTCTCTGGCCGTATAATATCTTATCAGGCCTTACCCCTGGTCAGTGTTACATCAAATCCCTGATGCAGCCATTTTGGCAAAATATGGCTGTCGGGTATTTTTTAATAAATAATTTCCTGGAGTCCTGGCTAATCTGTGTTCTACTTCTTGCTGTTTGCTGCAGACTTGTAAAGCCTCCTTTTTGGTACTGTGTTCTATGGACTTTTCCTCCATGAACTTGTCCACACTTTTTTTTTTTTTTTACCTGGATACACTAACTGTTACCACATCCTCTGGTAAAGAGTTTCACTATTCGTTGAGTGAAAAAACATTTCCTCCTATTCATTTTAAAAGTATTACCATGTAACTTCATTGAGTGTCCCCTTGCTTTAGTACTTTTTGAAAGAACAAACAAGCGATTCATGTTTACCAGTTCTACACCACTCAGGATTATTGTAGACCTCTATCACATCCCTCTTCAGCTGTCACTTTTCCAAGCTACCCTAACCTCTTAAGCCTTTCCTTATATGACAGGGATTCTATCCCCTTAATCATTTTGGTTGTCCTTCTTTAAACATTTCCTAATTCCACTATACCTTTTTTGAGATACAGCGACCAGAACTACACACAATATTCAAGGTGAAGTCGTACCACGGCGCAATACAGAGGCATTATAGCATTCTTTGTCTTATATCCCTTTCCTAATAATTCCTAGCACTCTGTTTGCTTTCTTGGCTGCTGCCACACACTGGGCAGAAGATTTCAGTGTATGGTCCACCATGACATCTAGATCTTTTTCTTGGGTGCTGACTCCTAAGGTGGAACCTAACATCATATAAACTACTAGTAAAAAAGGCCCGTTTCTGACACAAATGAAACGGGCGCTAGCAAGGTTTTCCTCGGAGTGTGTGTGAGACTGATTCTGTGAGTGAGAGAGAGAGAGAGAGAGAATGAATATGCGAGTATGTGTGTGTGTGTCAGAGAGAGAGTGAGACTGGGTGTGAGTGTGTCTGTGAGAGAGAGTGTGTGTGTGAGCATGACGGGTGTGTGCCAGGGGCCCCTCCCTCCCTCCCAGTTCCAGGGTCGTTCCCTCCCCCTTCCCTCCCAGTTCCAGGGTTGTCGCCCCCCCTCCATCCCTCCCTCCCAGTTCCTGGGACGTTCCCTCCCCCCCCCCCCCCCCCAAGTTCCAGGGTCGGTCGCCTCCCTCCCTCCTCGTTCCAGGGTCCTCCCTCCCTCTCTCCCAGTTGCAGGGTCCTCCCTCCCTCCTGCATCGTTTTTCTTTCATTCCCTCATGCTGTGGTTCTCTCTCCCTCCCTCCTTTCATGTGCAGCCTGTTGCGAATTGGCAGCTGTCCTGACTTCCCCCACCCCCCTTCTTCCTCTTCGTCTCATGCCTGTGGCGCTTCTGACCTTTATCCTTGCTGTGAAAGCGATCAGCGCATGCTGTCTGTAGCTAGTCCTGGAGTCTTTCCTCTACAAGTCCCAACCCCTGTGTAAACAGGAAATGTCATCAGCAGAAGGGCGAGATGTGCATGTCAGAGATACCAGAGGCAGCTGCGGGTGGCGAGGGGGTTTGATGCACCGGGGTGTGTGGGGGGGGGGGGGGGGAGGGGGGTTGACCTTTCATGTGCAGCCTGTTGCGAATTGGCAGCTGTCCTGACTTCCCCCGCCCCCCCCCCTTCTTCCTCTTTGTCTCATGCCTGTGGCACTTCTGAAGTTTATCCTTGCTGTGACAGCGATCGGCGCATGCTGTCTGTAGCTAGTCCTGGAGTTTTTCCTCTGCACGTCCCAACCCCTGCGTAAACAGGAAATGTCATCAGCAGAAGGGCGAGATGTGCAGGTCAGAGGTACCAGAGGCAGCTGCGTGTGGCGAGGGGTTTTGATGTGCCGGGGGGGCTTGGGTGATGCGCTGAGGGGTTGTTTGATGCACCGAGGGGGGGGGGGGGGCTGCCAGGCGCCCTGCTGTTTCCCATCGACATCCCCAGCGGTGACGTGATCCGTGTCCATGTCATGCACCCCGCCCACTCCCTGGTCAGCCCTGCCCCCCAGGGGTGTGGCCACCATCGTAACAGTGACATCATCCAAGGCTTCGGAGCCTAGCAGACCAACTTTGAAGAAAGCCACTGACACAGACAGGCAGACGCATAGAACGTTGGAGGAGAGAATTATTATATAGGATGATCTGGATTTTCTTCCCCAATGTGCATCACTTTGCATTTGTGCATATTAAATTTTATTTGCAATTTTGATGTCCACTACTCCAATTTCCTAAGGTCTTCCTGCAATTTTTCATGGTCTGTATGTGTTTAACAACCTAGAATAGTTTTGTGTTATCTGCAAATTTAATTACTTCGCTCATCGTTCCCATTTCTAGATCATTTATAAAAATTCTAAATAGCACTGGTCCCAGTTCAGATTCCTGGGACACACCATTATTCACTCTCCTCCATTGAGAGAAATGGATATTTAATCCAACCGTTTTCTGTCCATCAACCACTTCCTAATCCACAACAGAATATTGCCTCCTATTCCATGACTCTTTAATTTTCTCAGGAATCTCTCATGAGGAACTTTGTCAAAAGCTTTCTGAAAATCTAGGTACACTGTATCAATTGGCTCACCTTTATCCACATGTTTATTCATGCCTTTAAAGACAATGATCTTCTTCGTTCATGATATGCTTAAACAGATTATCATCTTATATTTTAGTTTTTGCAAAAGACCTCAGCATGGATACAAGCGACCTAGTTGGTATCTGTGGCTCAAGCATACCTCATATCGTCACCGGTCTTTATTCTTTTTTTATTGTATTTAATTGTATATATCGCGTATACCATAAATTTTCTTATTTTTTCTTATTTTTAAAGTTTAAACCTTCAAATTAGTAGCTATATAAAACTGCACTTAGCTTAGTAATGATGTTGTCAGCTTGTAGACGGTTTTTGAAGCATATTGGTGAGGTAAGACTTCCCTTGGCTGAATAGATGTTGACTTGACCAACATGAACTTGGTGGGCAACTTTGTGGGATGCTGAATAGATAAAGACAATGGACCATTCTTAATATCTATCAATCGAGCTTATAAATGGCCAGCAGTTTCCAAAGAACCTGCCCTGCTACAGGAAGGTTGCCCCGCCCGGATCCTAAAACACTGGTAATTTTCTCATGAGGGCAGTCAAAAGCCCATCTCTGATTCTAGCTGCAGAGCTGGTTGGATCATCTGGGCCCTCTGCTGTTTGTTATGAAAGCGAGATTCCTGTCTTTTCTGGGAAGAGCAAAAGAGTGGAGAAAACCTATGCTTTGGAGAGTAAAAAGGTTTTGCCTGCAGTCTGATACTTCCTAGAAGATAAGGAGGCTGGGCTGGACTTGTAGAAGGATTTATGGTATCACTGTGCTACTTGATGAGAGATGCAGCTTCTTGAACTGTAGCTCCAGAGATTCTCTCCACAGCATGGCACGTCAGCAAGTTTTCCATGTCCATTGTACTTTAGGTTTGAGACCCAGAATCTCAGCGCAACAATATCAATAACAGACACCCATGGTGCAGTCTCAAAAATATGATAGGTTGCTTGGACCACATATCTGTCTGTACAGAATTACTTGGCCTTCTCTTGAGGCAGAGTGTCTGCAGCCTCCTCTATTTTGTGTACAATGGTTTGCAGTACATGTTCATGAACAGTTGATAAGAAGTAGGAGGCAAGGATAGCACTCTGAAAGAATTTTCTCCCAAAAGAACCATGTCCAAGCCTTTTTTCCTAGGGTCACTGAAGAATGTGACTCGGAGTTCTTGGCCCTTTTAAAGAGTAGATTCAATCACCATCTGCAAGAATTTTCTCCCAAAAGAACCAAATGTCCAAGCCTTTTTCCCTAGGTGCACTGAAGAATGTGACTCAGAGTTCTTGACCCTTTTAAGAATAGATTCAATAACCATTGCCCAGTGAATGGAACAGTGAGGAAGCTGTTGCGTTCGAATATGAGAGCCTTCTGAATTCTATATACAATCAACCTCTTGTTTACATGCAACAGAGAAGATGATTTTTCCACATTCTCATCTGTATGTCTCTGAGGATTGTGTGAACAGGCACAGCTACTTTGAAAGGGGTGAGGAATTGGATGCCCAATGTTTCTGCCATGGGATTCTTCTCCCGTTCTAACATAAATGGAATGGCTTCTATCATTTCCCTAATTCAAGAAAGGGAGGTTCCTTAGGTGGGGACTTCTCCTGTCTGAAGATGGATCTGACAGTAAGCCATTCCAACCTCCTCTTCAGAGGACATTTCTGTCTCACAGTGTGCTCTGAACTAGACCAAGAAAAATGCTCCAGAGGAGACGTCTTGGTATCTGTGAATAGCTTCTAGTTTGTGTGTCGTGACACTGAGGATCTCTGATGTCTCGGTGAAGCTTTATCCCCCAATGCACTGGAGATAAACAATAGAGCCGCTGACACAAACCCTGTAGTCCTTTCAAGATCTAGGTGCCAATGTGTCTCCTGCAAGCAGTATGTGGTCTCAAGGATCAGCATCTGATGCAGCTCCTGGATGACAGTCATGGAGACAGATTGTTCCAATGTTGATGCTAATGAGCCAGGCTTACAGGTGCCACAAACTCATTTCTGCTGCCTCTCTTGACCCTGAAGACATTTCTGACATCTGGGAGCCAATTTTCAGCGTGATCTACCTGCCTAATACCCACAGTACCTGAATATAACTTGCCTTGAACTACTACTGAAAAGGTGCAAGTTAGGTTTAAAAAAAAGAAAACAAAAATAGATCTGTTAACACAAATTACATCAAGAGTGTTCATGATCAGGTACTGCAAGTGACAATTATGTGAATCTGTTATGTATATGGCCTTGCTCCACCAGATACACCAGAGCTGACTGTTTGGAACGCTGGAACGATATGCGCTGTGTGGCATGACAATGTTCTTTTTTCTATTTATACACTCTGCAAAGCCAATTAATCTGAACTGCTACGACCCCTAAGGAAGGCATTCAGCCGAAACATGGCCCATGTACAGTCTTTTGGGTCAGCTTACTTCGGCAAATAAACTCTTGGATGCTCTTACTTCTTATTTGCCTTATTTGGACTACACTATTTTATGAGACATATTGCTGAAAAAAATACAGGCAGAGTGAAAAAAAAAAAAAAAAACTGACTCGGGCATCCAAAGCCCTTAACCAAGACCTCTATAGTTGGTCTACAGGGAGAATGTGAAAGGAAAGAAAGAGCTTTATGCTCAGCCAATAAGATCTTACTAAAAGTTCCCTCTTTTCGCACCATTAGATTGGAGACACAGAGAATCTACTTTTAGAGTAATGGGTCCCTATATTGTGGAATGCCCTATAGCTTGACATGCGTAGGCTGACAAGCTTAAATACATTTAAAAAGAAAATGAAAATATTATTTCAACAAATTTATAGTGATAACTACAGATAAGAAAAAACAAAGGCATTTTCTTACTTGACTATGATTTTGACTATAACAAAAAGTGCTGACTGATTGAGTGAATCTTGTATTTTTACACTAGGTTTGATGTTTTAACAGCCAAGCAATTTATTTGCCTTTGTCATATTACTGTTCCTGAATTTATATTGTGTATGTTTTTGCTGTAAACAACCAAGGATTTTAGATTATGCCGTTTATAAGTCTTGAAAATAAATATATAAAATGTAGAATCAGCTGAAAATCCTACCTAAGGTGCTTTCAAGGTACCAAGAACCACACAACAGTGATAGGCTACAAAGAAAATATATGGACATTGACATTTAAAACAAAATACATTGTCTTGATGGGGAATTCCAGTGACATAAGAAGATTGAGGTGGTCCAGTGTGAGGTGGAACTGTGTGACAAGCACGCAGCTTACTTCTCAAAAGCTTCTAGAGTAATCTAAGCCGAAGCAGCTTTCTTGCACTGGGCTCTACTGTTGACACCATCTATGCTGAGAGAATTTGCTATTCTGCTTGTCTTTGGAGAAAGCTTATACCTTGAAAGAAGCCCATTTAACAATGGAGACAGAAGTATGTATTAAGTATGTAGTTGGTTAGAGGAGGAATAGAGAAAGATTGAGGCAGATGGATAGAAAGGAAAAGAGCTACAAATATATTTAAGATATTTTTGAAGAACATTAACAATTAAAATAGATGTAAAGCTTGAATCAATACAAAGTAAGAGATACACACAAGACTTCAATCTTCAGCTTCAATCTGACTTGGAGAACTCTTATTTATTATTTAAAAGCAAGCTACCTTATATGCACAGTTCAGAACAGAGTTTTCACCCTTTGCATTGTCACCACCAGCAGTAGACACAGGGTGTAACAGGGTCTTCAAAGGCAGGGCCATGATCCAATCCAGTAGAGACAGAAGCAAAGAAACCACCAGCTGAAACACAAGAGCTTTTTCTTTTAGGAACACATTACAGAACTTTAATAAATAGCAATCAGCTACCACTTGACATTTAAAGATATTTTCCCTTTTTGTTCCCAGTTTTAATCCCTGAAGCAAATCACCTTGTAGCAACAGATTCATAAAGCAGCTTTTTAGCAGCTGCTGTTCATCTAAGCTCATTGTTACTGGATAAAGCACTATTGGCGGGACAAATGCTGAAAATTGTTTAATATATACATATTTATATATTTAGCAGTAAATACTATTCATGTGTAGTAATTATCCAATCAATGAACACAACCAGGTAAACCACCAATTAAGGGAGAATAAGTACAGATTTTTTATTTAAATATAATTAGAAACATTTGTAAACATTGATTAATATAAGAACTCTTACAATACGTTATGGGGCCAATTTTCAGTGGAATCTAGCCGCCCATCTCTATAGTACACCACTTTCTTTAGCTGGTAAGTGGCTAACCAGAGCCATCTAGTTTCATTCAATTGTTGAACGCATGAAAGCACTTTTGAAGCAGAAATACTGGCAGCAGCTAGATTTTTTAACAGGAAAAATAAAAGGTAAAGTGGGTGTCCCCTAGAGTTGTGTACTGCCAAGAAGAGGAACCCAAGTTTGATTTGTAATCCAGATCTGCTGCTCCCTAGGTTGGCTGAGGCTAGGGATGCTGTGGAGAAAAATATTCACAGTGCTTGGAAGGAGGATAGTCAGTCATCACTCACTGGCAACATCTAGGGTTGGACTTAAAGACCACATGATTGCAGGACTCTGAAATAAGCCTTGATGGATAATCCCCAGCATTGCTAATGAAGGGTCAAAGTGCCAGATGTCTGCATGGTTTCAGGTTTGATGGAAGGAAAATGAGAAAACTGCTGGTCTTAACTGGATGGTGCTGAAAATTGGTGTTAGCCAACTAAGTTTAGACACAACTTAAAATGTACAAATAGCAGGTTTGGCATCTAGGATTAAGCTTAACTAGATCCACAAACTAAATGGGATAAGTTACACCTGAAACTGAGACTGAAATAGACAGATGAGTGAATGAGAAGGGGAACCAACACTCTCCTTACCCCCTCCCCAGTAACTGATCCATCCTGAATCAGCTGAGAGGAGGAAGGAAGGGAATTTATTTATTTATGGTTCGCTTATATCCCACATTTTCCCACTCATGCAGGCACAATGTGGCTTACAAAAAGTTAAGTAAAAATTACAAAGTAGGAAACTGTATGTCTGTACTACTGCTTTTTTTCTGTCAATGGATGGGAAAATGGGTCACCTGGCATGGGAATTGGAAGGAAGGGAAAACAAAGGAAGGAAGAAGAAAGGATCCAGGGAGGTAGGGAAGGAGAGTGAATTGAAGGATAGAGGGCAGGAGGAGATATTCAGGACAGGAAAAACAAGAGATAAAGGAAGGTCATCTACAGAAGGGATGAACAAACAAGTTGCTAAATGATCAAGAGAGAAGAGAAACCCATGGAAGAAGAGCATACAGTCAAAGTTAGGGGTAAGAAGAGCAAGTGAAAATATGAAAGAAAAAGGAACAAAATGGAGAGAATTACAGTAGAGAATGAAAGGAAAAAAGAATAAATGATCACACAGGTTGAATATTTTCAGCAAAATGTACATTCGGTGCATATCCCACACTTTCTACAGCTACAAAAACAGACTGAGAATGTATCTGTATGCAATAAGTAAACCACTTTGGTTGTGCCACAGAAAGGTGGTAGTCTCTGCATAGTGGAGCACAGCTTGCTTTGAAACATTCCCATACATGTGCTCTCCATTCAAGGGCCTGAACCACAATTGCTAAGTACTTTCTAAGTTTTATTCTTAATATTTCAATTGTCTGGCTATAGGATTACCAACCTGATATCTGTTTTCTACACATTAATTGCTAAGTTATATTGCGTTGACGGTATATCTATAATATTGGCTGTATTGCTCCGTCTACTAACCTACACAAAAAAAAAAGTCTCTCCCTCTCTGAGTCCAACTCTCATACTAGAAAGAATAGGCATTTCAAAACTGACAAATCTTGCCTTTCACAATGCTAACTTTTGGCTACTGCACTATCATTTTTTCCCATTGCCATTCCTAGGTAAGAAAGTAGCTTCTGTGGTCTATATCCAGTATATGGCAAGATAAATCTGGATAGGCTAAAGCAGACTTCTTCAATCTGTGTCCTGAAAATGGTAAAGAAAGATCAAGATCAAGTATATATACCACATTCACTGTTGGTTTAATTATGAATTGATAATGAATGGGACTGTTAGGCAGACTGGATGACCATTTAAATACTTGAAAGTTATTAATATAGGAACAGATTTTTTCCAGATAAGGGAAAATGGTAAAACTAGAGGACATAAATTGAGATTGCGGGGTGGTAGACTTTGGAATAATGTCAGAAAATTATTTTTCACGGAGAGGGTAGTTGATGACTGGAATGCCCTCCCGAGGGAGGTGGAGAAGAAAAAAAAAAAACTGACAGAATTCAAAATGGCATGGGATGAACACAGAGAATCTCTAATTAGAAAACAGTGTAAAAAACAAAGCCTGCGTATCAAGTGGTGCTTAGTTGGCAACTCTGGCTGTATCAACTAAGGTCGGTGTGGGCTGGCTTGTACGGTCTGAGTCCCACACACAGTAATGCGGTTTACGATGGGCTGGAAAGAGATTCGACGGAAACTCCAGTAATTTGGAACATGAGGACAGTGCTGGGCAGACTTTTACGATCTGTGTCTTACAAATGATTCGGACAGGCTTCGACGGCAACTCCTGTAGTTGGAACATAAGTTCTCTATACTGCACGACTCACAATCAGGATTCCGCTCCCACCATAGCACTGAAACTGTCCTAGTCACTCTCCTGGCCAAATTCAAGCAGGAAATAGCCATAGGTAAAAGCATATTTTATCCTGCATTTGACATGGTAAACCACAATATACTTTTAGGACTCCTTGGCCACTTCGGGATTGATGGAAACGTACTCAATTGGTTCAAGGGCTTTCTAACCACCAGAACATACCAAGTAAAATCAAATTCAAACATATCATCACCATGGAAAGCAGCCTGCGGAGTACCTCAAGGATCACCTTTATCACCAATACTCTTCAACATGATGATGATCGAACTGGCAAAGTCCTTATACAATCAAGGCCTCAACCCATTCATCTATGCAGATGATGTTACAATCTACATTCCCTTCAGACATGCCTTGACAGAAATAACCAATGAAATCAATGATGGCCAGAACATCATGGACTCTTGGGCAAACTCATTCCAATTGAAACTGAACACTGAAAAAACACTCTGCCTCATCCTCTCATCTCAACATAACAATTACAAACCCGTAACCATAAACACCCCAGGAAACACACTCCCTACTTCAGACAACCTAAAAATACTCGGCATCACAATCGACCGCAACCTTACTCTCGAGAGCCAAGTAAATACTGTAATAAAGAAAATGTTCTATTCAATGTGGAAACTCAAACAAATAAAAACCTTTCTTCCCGAGGGATACTTTTCGAAGCCTAATATAATCAATGGTCCTAAGCCATGCAGATTACTGCAACGGAATCTATGTGGGATGTAAAGAACAACTCACAAAAAAACTCCAGACCGCCCAAAACACAGCAGCCAGACTGATATATGGTAAAACACAATTCGAAAGTGCTAAACCCCTGCAAGAGAAGCTGCACTGGCTCCCAATCAAATAACAGATCATCTTCAAAATCTGCACTTTGGTCCACAAAATTATCTACAGAGTAGTCCCAGGATACATGATAGACCTCATAGATCTACCAACCAGAAACAGATCATCACGATCATACCTAAAACTACATTACCCAAACTGCAAAGGACTAAAATACAAAACAACTTACCCATCTAGCTTCTCCTACATAAGCGCACAACTATAGAATGGACTCCCAAAAGCTGTGAAAACAATCCATGACCACCTAAGTTGAAATACATTTGCCCATGAATCCATGATGTTCAGGACGAGCTTGATTTCGTTGGTGATTTCTGTCAGTTTGATTTTGTAAGGAATATATATTGTGACATCGTCTGCATATATGAAAGGGTTAAGGCCATGGTTGGATAAGAACTTGGCAAGTGGGGTCATCATTAAGTTGAATAGGATCGGTGATAGCGGTGATCCTTGCGGTACTCCACAGTCTGCTTTCCACGGTGATGATATGTTTGAATTTGATTTTACTTGATATGTTCTTGTGGTTAGGAAGCCCTTGATCCAGTTAAGTATATTTCCACCAATCCCGAACTTATCTAGTAATCTTATTAATATATTATGATTTACCATGTCGAATGCACTAGACATGTCGAATTGGAGGAGAAGGATGTTTTTGCCTGTTGCTATTTCCTGCTTGAATTTGCTGATGACATAAAGTTATTCAAAGATGTTAAACTGCAAGAGGATTGTGAAAAATTACAAGAGGACCTTAAGAGACTCGGCATCTAAATGGTAGATGACTTTTAATGTGAGCAAGTGCAAAGTGATGTATATGGGAAAGAGGAACCCGAATTATAGCTACATAATGCAAGGTTCCACATTAGAAGTCACCGATCAGGAAAGGGATCTAGGCGTCATCATTGATGATACTTTGAAGCCCTTTCCTCAGTGTGTGGCGGCAGCTAAGAAAATAAATAGAATGTTAGGTATTATTAGGAAAGAAATGGAAAACAGAAATGAGGGTGTTATAATGCCTTTGTGGAGTGGAGGAGTAGCCTAGTGGTTAGTGCAGTGGACTTTGATCCTGGGGAACTGAGTTCGATTCCCACTGCAGCTCCTCGTGACTCTGGGCAAGTCACTTAACCCTCCATTGCCCCTGGTACAAAATAAGTATCTGAATATATGTAAACCGCTTTGAATGTAGTTGCAAAGACCTCAGAAAGGCGGTATATTAAGTCCCATTTCCCATTTGTATCGCTCCATGGTGCGACCGCACTTCGAATATTGTGTTCAATTCTGGTCACCGCATCTCGATATAGTGGAATTAGAAAAGGTACAGAGAAGGACGATGAAAATGATAAAGGGGATGGGACAGCTTCCCTATGACGATGGCTAAAGCAGCTAGGGCTCTTCAGATTGGAGAAAAGGTGGCTGAGGGGAGATATGATAGAGGTCTATAAAATAATGAGTGGAGTGGACCGTGTAGATGTGAATCGATTGTTTACTCTTTCCAAAAATACTAGGACTAGGGGGCATGAATTGAAGCTACGAAGTAGTAAATCTAAAACGAATCAGAGAAAATATTTCTTCACTCAACATGTAATTAAACTCTGGAATTTGTTGCCAGAGAATGTAATAAAAGCAGTTAGCTTGGTGGGATTTAAAAAAAGGTTTGGATGGCTTCCTAGAGGAAAAGTCCATAGACCATTATTAAAATGGACTTGGGGAAAATCCACTGCTTATTTCCAGGATAAGTGGCATAAAATGTACTGTAGTTTTTTGGGATCTTGCCAGGTACATATGACCTGAATTGGCCACTGTTACAAAACAGGATGCTGGGCTTGATGGACCTTCGGTCTGTCCCAGTATGGCAATACTTATATACTTATGTACTTATTTAAGAGCTAATGAATAAAAGCAAGGGATGTAATGCAATCCTTGTGCCTGAGTATTTTTTCCTTTTAGTACTGACATTTGATGTTGAGTTCTTACTACTCTTTTTTCTGTTTTTGGTATATGTTCTTGATAAAACCAAATAAAGAACTTGAACTAAATGCCAGCTACGGCATTTGAACATATTCCTGGATATTCAGTGCTATCTGGGTATGCCATAGACTGCAGCTGTTATCCAGATAATGGTGATATTCAGTGCCCCTCCAGATAACTATTCAGTCAACTTAGGACAGCAGCTTTTCTATCCAAAGTTGTTTTGACAGTGGCACAGAATATCACCACTATCTGGTTGTTTCTCAAGCCACTCTCAGACTACCCAGGGACTATCCAGATAGCACTGCAACAGTCATCAGACTATATTTTTTATTTACGTACGACACCCTTTTTCAGCGGTAGCTCACAGCGAGTTACATTCAGATACAGTTTGCATTCCTCTGTCCTCAGAGTGTACAATCTAAATTCTACCTCAGGCAATTAAGAGTGAAAAGACTTGCTCAAGGTCACAAAACCACCAGTGGGGAAGCAAGATTTGAACCCAGGCTTCCCTGGTTCCCAGCCAGCTGCTCTAACTTAGCAATTTCAATGTTCTAACACATATATATATAGTTTTACAAAACAGCCAAATCGCAGTCACTTGTGCTAAACAGGATCTTCAAACTACAGCAGAAACTGCAGCAAACAACCAGCAATACAAAACATTCAATACCCCCCCCCCTCGAAAAAGTCCAGCCTGTTCTAAGTCCCAGGGTCAAAAACACTTCAAACAGCAAAGAGAAACTACTGTACCGGCGCAGGTCCATACATCCCAGGTTTTATGATACTGAAGGCGGCAACTATATTTCCTGGCTGTTAATTGGGACATCAAACAGCAATAATCAACTTTTTTTTTTAACGATGCTTTCCAGTGATGGAGTACAGGTTTGTTTCCAGTATTTTGCCAAAATAATCCAGGCAGCTGTGTAAACATGGATCAAGAGCCGATGAACCTCTTTCTTAACTTCTACTGCCCTGAAATTCAATAGACAACATTCAGCCTGCAAGGACTGTGGAACAGGAAGAAAGCCAGTAAGCTGTGTGCAAAGCAACCCAGAGAGTCTATACCTTTCGAACCATAAATGGTAGAAACTGCCCACTTCCCCCCAGTTTCAACAGCACTGGGCAGACCCTATACCAAACATCTGTGATAGTGTACCCACCGACACTTTGAGTAAGTACTGAAAAGTTTTACTCCATTTCTTAGGATCATAATGAGATTCCCACTTAGCTATATATGAAGGTAAAGGTTGATACCTATGCAAAAGTGCCTTACAGAGCCTGGAAACCCCACCTCTTCCTGTGCCTTGTTTCAGGAAGACTCAGTTCACTTTGGCTCGTCAAGAGATAAAATCCTTCAACTGGGCATACTGAAAACCATCACTGTTAGGCAACCCAAATTCATCTTGTAAGTCCTGAAAAGAAAGAAATTACCCCTCCTACCATAGGTATCCCAATGTGCAAAGTGACAATGCAGTCCAATGCCTTTAAGTAGAATCACTTCCCACCCCCCCTCCCCCGGAGCAAACCCAGTAGTATATAGAATAGGTGTGTGCAAATGGTAGTGTCGATCAGGAAACATTTGAGCTCTACACCGAATCCAGTCCTCCATGGGAGTATGAATCAAGCCACCCATATGGGTCACTATGCAGCGCGGTAGGGTCAAGGGAAGCCTAAGAAGGGCCCAGAATTTATAATCTCCCTGCTGCCATGTTGCTATGATCTGGGGAAGTGCTGCATTATGTGCAGTACAATAGAGCTCAAAATAATAGAGAACCCTCTAATTCACTCTAGGGGGCTTTTTTCCCAAATAAAAGCAAAAGCTTTTTTAAGAGTATGAAAAAAGTATTTCGGGATAGGAAGGGGAATTGCCAAAAATAAACAATACAGGGTAGAAGGAGATGGAGTTCCAAGAACTCCAGAAGTCTAATACCTTCAAAACATGAAGGATTTTATTCTCCAATAACAGGTTTTAATGGAGAATAAAAACCTTCACGTTTTGAAGATATTGGACTTCTGGAGTTCTTGGAACTTTTCATCTCCTTCCACCATGTGTTGGTTTGTTTGACTGCTGTGGAAGTATTCATTCCCCTCTTTGGTTTGATTCACAAATAAAGTAATTTGGGCAAGAGTCATCTTGAGAGCTGCAATGTAACCTACCCAGGAAAGCTGTAAATCATCCCATCTAACTTTGTTAAGAGTTCCTATAATTTAGGTGGGAAATTTAATTGATAGACAGCTGCTAAAGTGGAAGGCAAATTAATCCCTAATAGACCTCTTGGCCCAATGAAAAGGGAACATTTGCTGTAAAGGAGCCAGCATCACTGGAAATACATTGATAATAACAATCTCAGATTTCTGAAGGTTGATCTTAAAACCCAAGACCTGAACAAATGAATCTAAAATATCATAAGTGCGGAAAGAGAGACCCGAGGGTTGGTGAGCGTAAGGAGAACGTCATCAGCGAATAACATGGTCTTATATTCCCGGCCCCCACACTGGATCCCATGAAGCAACAGGGAATCACGAACCATATGAGCCAAAGGCTCCATAGAAAGAGCAAAAAGCAAGGGCGACAGGGCACAACCCTGGCGAGTACCTGAAGCAATTCAAAGTATGTTGTATACATCCCATTTATTTTTAGTTGGGCCAGAGGTTGTCTTTATAGAGCTTGAATGCGATGCAAACAAAGCCCTGACAAGCATATCTTTCACCAGACCTCAAACAAATAGAGCCAAAGGACCCTATCAAAAGCCTTGTCTGCATTCAAGGATAATAGCATCGCAGGGTTCCCCACACGTCACGCCTGAATGATCAGATGCAACACTCATCTAGTGTTGTCAAAAGTTTGCCTATTGAAATAGATCTGGCTCAATCAGCATGAAAATACCATTTGAAAGCACTGAGCCAGAATCTTCATGAATACTTTATAATCAGTCCCCAGCAAGGAAATGGGTTGGAAGAAATATTGGGGATCTTTATTCAGCTTAAGCAATAGTGTGACAGTTGCTAACTGCCAAGAAAGTGGCAGCACTGTATCACCATCTAAACACTTTGACCAACAACGGAGCCAATAACCGTTTAAAGCATTTACAGAAGCAATTACTAAAGTCATCAAGGTCAGGTGTTTTGCCCAAAGGCAAGCTCTTAAACGCCCAAAGAATTTCATCAATGGTGACTGGAGCAGCTAGCATGTCCCGCTCAGTAGGGGCCAAAACTGGTAACTCTATGCTCGTCAAAAAAACTGGCGAATGTCCTTGTCCAAAAGAACCTGCTCCGATGTATAAAGCTGCTGATAGAAATGTAAAAATTCTCGATGAATTTCTCCCGCTTGTGAGCAAGTCTCCCCATCCCATGTTAATAAAGATATGATATAATTTTGCCAAGTCAAACACTTTAATTTATATGCCAGTATTCGACTAGCCCGAGTATTAAATTTATAATATTCTTGCTGTGTATGATGCAGCTGTTCTTGAATAATAGTGAGTTCTAGAGTATGAAGCTCAAGGCTGGCCTTATGCAGAAACGCAACTTGAGTAGGGGTTGCCTGACCACCCCTTACAAAGTCCCTCCAAATGTTGAATAATCTGCCTAAGGTTGTGTTCCTTCTGTTTTGTAGTTTTATGGCGATGAGCTTGCAGAGAAATGACTCTACCACGCATGACTGCCTTTAGGCTTTCCCACAATACCAGAGGAAAGATCTTAGGGGTACTGTTAAAAGGCTAAAACGTTTTCAAACCTTTTTCAAGCTGTTGTAAATTAGCTGAATCATCTAATAGTGAAGTCAGGAAATCTCCAAAAACCACAAGATGAATTCTCTTGCTGCCCCTGAAACACAAATGTTGCAGGGGCATGGTCAAACCCTGTTCATAAATCTCTTCTTTATTAACCCAAGGCAAAACAGTAGCATCCCCCAGCCACAAATTGATATGGGAATGTGCATCATGTACAGCAGAGTGTAATCTTGCCATGATCCATGTAGGGCTTTCCAGTTATCCACCAACCCCCCATTTGTGATAAATCTATGCAGCTGAACACTATCAGCTACTGCATAGGTAATGGCAGTGGCAGTGTTACCAACCTTGTGGTCAATGGTCAGATTAAAATCCCCTCCTATTATAAAGTCTCCTTCAATATATTTCGTCAACAGAATGGTCATTCGTTCAAAGATATCTCCCTTCGTTTGACTGGGTGCAGAGAGATTTCAAAAGGGTGAAAACATCCCCCCCCCCCCCCCCCACCAATTCAACTATCAATAGGACATAGTGCCCCTCTCTATCCAAAAACACTCCTATGAATTTTCCAGGGGTAGCCACCCTTTGAAGAAGATGCTCATCGTCACCGTTTTTGGGTGAACTTGGCTAAAGGCCAAGCAAATTTCTGAACATAATCGATTAGTGAGTAAATACTCATGTTTGGAAAGTAGATGAGTTTCCTGTATAAACAGGATATCTACCTCCACCCACTTTGCCTCTCTAAAGAACAATTTGCGCTTCATGGGCATGTTAAGACCTCTAACATTTAAAGACATGCATTGCAAAAAAGATACAAGTTAAAGCAAACTAGCAAACGCTCAATTAAGAACTGTAGTACATAATCTCACAGGACATACAGGGTAAAAACTGGATCCCATTACCCACTGCTCCACACCCCCCACCAACCCTCTTCATCCCCCCTTCCCCCCCCCCCAGGACCAATGAAGGACAAATGGCATGCCATAACTGACCTGCTACAGGAGAGAACGGATGTCAAGGTACATGACCCACCCCACTTATACAAAAAAATGCAAAAGGGAATTCCAGCAGTCAATAGCTATGAAGCCAACAGAAAAAGAAAATACAACAGAACGCACAGAAGTAGATCAGAGAACGTTCGAGTCCTACAGTCAAAAAAGTGAAAACAAAGAAGGCACATCTAGACCCCAAAGGAACACCTGCCAAGCAAAAATATAAAAAGTCAGGTAGCATCCAAATCAGGTAACTGAGCTCCCAAATGCTGTCTAGTAAGGCCGCCCTTGCCATGAGTGGTCCTCTGTGCCGCAGAGGAGAGGACTGATTGAGCAGATCTTTAGTCCTAGCAGCAACTCCTGTGGTGGAGGCCAATGATAGATCCACTTCAGGAAGAACTGAGCATGCCTCCTCCAACGTACGCACTTGCTGTTGTTTTCCCTCCAGATAAAAAGACAGCGCAAAAGGATGTCACCAACGATGAGTCCCATTGCAAATCCAAAGATCCTCTAGCCGTAGCCAGCACCGATTCCTTAACTTTGTAATCCACAAAGCAGGCTATGATACCTCGCGACACATTTGCTCATTGTCGGCCTGCCATTCTATATACCCGCAGTGTCCAGTAGCACAGGCTGCTCTGAGGACAAAGAAGCATACTGGCAATTTACAGTTCCACTAGCTCACAGTTAAGATAATCAGCCAATTTGGGAACACCTCTAATACGAATATTGGAACGCCGACCACAGTATTCTAGATCCTCCACTTTATCCCGAAGTGGCCTAGTATTCTTAGTAGTATGTTGCGGTTTACCATGTCGAATGCACTCGACATGTCGAACTGGAGGAGAAGTATGCTACTATTAAACATTTCTATAGCACTACTAGACTTACGCAGCGCTGTACAAATTAACATGAAAAGACAGTCCCTGCTCAACAGAGCTTACAATCTAAATTGGACAGACGAACAGACAGCTAGGGGTGGGGAAATTGCAGTGGTAGGGGTGATAAGTGAGGGTGTTGAGTAAGAGAGTCATGGTTAGGAGTCGAAAGCAGTAGCAAAGAGGTGGGCTTTAAGCCTAGACTTGAAGACAGACAGAGACTGAACCTGACGTACTGGCTCAGGGAGTCTATTCCAGGCATAGGGAGCAGCGAGATAGAAGGAACGGAGCCGGAAGTTTGCAGTGGGGGAGAAGGGGGACGACAGGAGACATTTACCCAGCGAATGGAGTTCACGGGGAGGAGTGTAGGGAGAGATGAGAGCGGAAAGGTACTGAGGAGCTGCGGAGTGGATGCACTTGTAGGTCAAAAGGAGAAGTTTGAACCGTATGCGGAAGCGGATAGGGAGTCAGTGAAGCGACTTGAGGAGAGGGCTAACGTGAGTATAACGACTCTGGCGGAATATAAGACGCGCAGCAGAGTTTTGGACAGATTGAAGAGGAGATAGATGGCTGAGCGGGAGACCAGCGAGAAGCAAATTGCAGTAGTCTAGGCGAGAGGTGATAAGGGTGTGGGTAAGGGTTTTGGTAGCGTCCTCGGAGAGGAAAGGGCAAATTTTGTTAATATTATAGAGAAAGAAACGACAGGTTTTGGCAATCTGCTGAATATGAGCAGAGGAGGAGAGAGCGGAGTCAAAGATGAATTTGACTAGGACAGTTTCGGTGCTATGGTGGGATCGGAATCCTGATTGTGAATTATGTAGTATTGAGAACTTATCCAGGTAGTCTGTAAGCTGTTTAATCACGAAGCTCTCCATCATTATAGTACCACCTTTCAGAACTACCCTCAAACATTCTATAGGTATCTACATAACGATCTTTGACCCATAAAAAACTATTTGTACCTCACACCTAAAATGGAAATTGTAAACCTCGAAAATTCCATAGCTATCTACACAAATCTTTGTCCTATCCATGTCATAACGATAAAAAGCTATTTGTACCTTCCACCTAAAATGTACACTGTAAGCCCTTTGAACCGAAACCTGCTTTTGGATAACAGTGGGATACAAGAACGCATTAATAAATAAATTAGCATGTGCTATCTGCCACAGGGCCCATAATGCACCCTAACCATTGGTAAAAGAAAACTGTATAGATGCTGTAAAGCATAACAGAAGTCAAACCTAGAGGATCCAATTTCTTATGAAAGAAAATCTCTGGTTTCTATGTTAATGCTGCTGTTTTAAATTTCACTTTTACATTACTTAAAAAAAAGGAATAAAAATAAACATCATAATAGGACCCTTGAGTGTGTTTGATCACTATCAAAGATATTTGTTCTACCTAAACAATAACAAAATATGAAATAAACAAAATAAACAAATAAAAAGCTCATATATTATGCTGCTTCAAAAGCTTAAATTGCTTTGTTCACAAACAAGGCTAAAGTGAGGTAACAAATATACATGATGAATAATGGACTAGCCCACTGGCTGAATATGGCAAAAATAGCGAAGTTACTTACCTGTAGCAGGTATTCTCCGAGGACAGTAGGCTGATTGTTCTCACATATGGGTGACGTCCACGGCAGCCCCAGGTCCGGAAAATCTTCCTTGAAACAAAGATTGCTAAAGTCTTCGAGCGCGCACCACGCATGCGCGGCCATCTTCCCACCCGTAGCGCGAGAGTCTCACTTCAGTCAACTTATGAAGCAAAAACAAAGAAAAGAACTACTACTACTACTTATCATTTCTAAAGCGCTACTAGACGTACGCAGCGCTGTACACTTGAACATGAAGAGACAAGTCCCTGCTCGAAAGAGCTTACAACGGGGAGGCGGGCAGGTTGGGGAGAACAATCAGCCTGCTGTCCTCGGAGAATACCTGCTACAGGAATTTGGAGTCACGTGAACTGTGGAGGCCATATGGCCCAGAAGTCTCAACATCTGCTGAGACGCTCTGGCCCAGGAAACTAGGGACAGAAGGTTGTCCGCCCTCGCCTCGGGAAGATAGGCCCGAGCTGTCTGAGAGTCCAGCAGAGCTCCAATGAATTCTAGTTGTTGAACTGGAAGGAGATGGGACTTTGGGTAACTTATAACAAACCCCAGTAGCTGCAGGAGTTTGAGAGTCATCTGCATGGACTGTAGAGCTCCTGCCTCCGAGGTGTTCTTCACCAGCCAATCGTCGAGATAAGGGAACACATGCACTCCCAGCCTGCGTAGCGACGCTGCTACTACCGCCAGGCATTTTGTGAATACCCGGGGCGCAGAGGCGAGCCCAAAAGGCAGCACACAATACTGAAAGTGCCGTGTTCCCAGACGGACTCGAAGATACTGCCTGTGAGCTGGCAGTATCGGGATGTGTGTATAAGCATCCTTCAAATCCAGGGAGCAAAGCCAGTCGTTTTTCTGAATCATGGGAAGAAGGGTGCCCAGGGAAAGCATCCTGAACTTCTCTCGAATCAGATATTTGTTCAGGGCCCTTAGGTGTAGGATGAGACGCATCCCCCCTGTTTTCTTTCGCACAAGGAAGTGCCTGGAATAGAATCGCAGCCCTTCTTTCCCTGGTGGAACGGGCTCGACTGCAATGGCGCTGAGAAGAGCGGAGAGTTCCTCTGCAAGGACCTGCCTGTGCTGGAAGCTGAAGGACTGAGCTCCCGGTGAGCAATTTGGAGGTTTGGAGATCAAATTGAGGGAGTATCCCCGCCGGACTATTTGAAGAACCCACCGATCGGAGGTTACAAGAGGCCACCTTTGGTGAAAAAATTTTAACCTCCCCCTGACCGGTAGACCGTCCGGCACGGACACTTTTATTGAGGCTATGCTCGCCTAGAGCCAGTCAAAAGCCCGTCCCTTGCTTTTGCTGGGGCGCTGCAGGGGCCTGACAAGGCGCACGCTGTTGACGTGAACGAGCGCGCTGGGGCTGAGCCTGAGCAGGCTGACAGGAAGGTGGATTGTACCTACACTTATTGTAAGCATAGGGAGCATTCCTCCTACCCCCGTAAAAACGTCTACCTGCTGAAGGCGCCTGGCGGGAGAGTTTGTCGAAAGCGGTGTCCCGCTGGTGGAGCTGCTCTACCACCTGTTCGACTTAATCGCCAAAAATATTATCCCCCCGGCAAGCAGCATCCGCAAGCCGCTGCTGGACTGGCTTGTCTAGGTCAGAGGCACGCAGCCATGAGAGTCTGCGCATCACTATACCCTGAGCAGCGGCTCTGGATGCCACATCAAAAGAATCGTAAGTACCCCTGGACAGGAATTTACGACACGCCTTCAGCTGCCTGACCACCTCCTGAAAAGCCTAGCCTGCTCCGAAGGGAGCTGATCGACCAGGTCCGCCAACTGCTTCAAACATTATTCCGCAAGTGAATGCTCGTGTAGAGCTGGCAGGACTGGATTTTGGAGATGAGCATAGCTGACTGGTAGGCCTTCCTCCCAAAAGAGTCCAGTCCAAGCCTCCCGTCCCGGGGGCGCCGAGGCGAAATCCCTCGTACTTTTGGCTCTCTTGAGAGCAGAATCCACAACCCCCGAGTCATAAGGCAACTGGGCCTTCATCAACTCCGGGTCCCCGTGAATCCTATACTGGGACTCAACCTTCATAGGAATGGTGGGGTTAGATAGTGGTTTCATCCAATTCCTCAACAGTGTCTGATTAAGGACATTATGTATAGGAACAGTGGATGACTCCTTAGGTGGCGAAGGATAGTCTAGGACCTCGAACGTCTCAGCCCTGGGCTCCTCCTCAGTTACCACCGGGAAGGGAATGGCCGTAGACATTTCCCGGAAAAAGGACGAGAAAGACAAACTCTCCGGTGGAGAAAGCTTTCTCTCCGGCGAAGGAGTAGGATCAGAGGAAAGGCCATAAGACTTCTCAGAAGAGAAATATCTTGGGTCCTCCTCTGCCTCCCATGAGGCCTCCCCTTTGGTAGCAGACAGGAGTTCTCTGACTGCAGTCCGAAGCAGAGTCTGTCTCGACGTCGAGGAGCTATGTCCTCAATGGCGATGCTGAGAAATTGACTCCCGTGCCGGCAGCAATGAAGCTCCCTCCATCGACGTCGAGTCAACCCGGGGGGCAGCCGAGGCGGCAAGCGGCACCGACGTCGAGGGCCTCACCACAGGCGGGGAGCCAGCCGCCATATCTATCGATGGTACCGTCGGCGCAAGCACCAACGGTACCGGAACAGAGGGTCGCAGCAGCCTTTCCAGGATACCTGGAAGAATGGAATTGAGGCGCTCGTCAAGAGTGTCTGTCGAGAAAAGCTGTGGCGTCGGCAAAGGAGTCGAGGCTAGAATCTGCCGAGGAGGAGGAGGTGGTAACGGGCTGTCCGGAGACCGGCGCATCGACACCTCTTGTATAGAGGGTGAGTGGTCCTCCCGGCGTCGACGCTTCACGGGGGTCGATTCCCTCAACGCCCCGGAGCTCTCGGTACCGTGACGAGAAGGGAACCGATGACGGTGCTTCTTTGCCTTTGCTTGAAGCACGTCACTGGTACCCCTCGGCGTGTGGACATGGAATCCACAAGCCTCCTCGTGGTCGGGTCCGAAAGGGGTCGGTCCCGATAGGCCTGTACCGCAGGAGCCCTCAAGGCAGGTGGAGACCCACTCGATGGTTCACTGCTGCCAGCATGCGATGGTCTCTGGACAGCCATTACCTGCGCTCCCGAAGTCAATGCACTCTCCGGTGCCGACATCGACACCACTGCCAACGACCTTGGTACCGCTGTCGTCGTCAACGCCAAAGTACCGGGCAAAGCACCAAACAGGTGCTCCCGTTGAGCTTGTCTTGACGCTTGTGTCTGCTTTTTAAGGCTAAGACACAACTTACATGCGTCTGAGCAATGGTCGGGCCCAAGGCACTGGATACACCACGCGTGAGGGTCGGTGCCTGAGATTGCCCGGTTGCACTTCTTGAAGCCGCTGGTGAGCCTCGATCTCATCGACGGAAAAAATAGCGGCGGCGAAATCAAAATTCACGATGGTGCCAAAGGAAGGGCACAAAAAAGGGAGAAAACCCGTACGGGCAGCCAAAATGGCCGCACACGACGAAAGGAAACTTGAGGGCAAAAACTAAAGAAACTAAGGGGAAAAACTCTTTTTTTTTTTTTTTTTTTTTTTTAATTTATAGAAGTGTTTATTGAATTTTGTTAACCAGTACAATCATCATGAAACTTTTGTGAACTTTGTATCAAATCACTTCCAGAAGTCTGAACATATCTAGACATCGGCAAACAAAAGTGCTTAATTCAAAACTATTTCCACTTCAAACTTTTTCCAATTTTTACATATTATGAATCCCCCCCAAGAGCTTTTCTTCCCTTCTAATAACTCTTCCCTCCCCCCCTCCCCCCCCCCCCCCTCCTTCTAACACTTATACACACCCTTCATCGCAAATTTCCTTTCAAGAATGGTTCCCAAATCCTTGCCCATTTAGTCTTAGTTTTTCGCTTTTCTGCAGTCAATCTCTCCATCTCACATATATAATGCAATTTTGTTATCCATCGTACCAGTGAGGGGACTTTTGGGGACTTCCAGTGGTATGCTAGGTTCAAGCGAGCCGCATGCAGTGAATCTCTAATCAATAGCCACTGATCCTGTGTACAGCCCTCCGGCCTCTGTCCTAATACAAAAACAAGGGGATGCCACTGCACAGCTCGCCCCACCCAGACTTGCAAGCGGTTTTGTACCCCTCTCCAATATGCCTGTGCCTTTCGGCATGACCACCAAATGTGACCCATAGTTCCCTGCACCCCACAATTCCTCCAGCACTCCCCCGACACGTTAGTATACATGTGGTGTAACCGTACCGGTGTCAGATACCATCGGTAAAACACCTTGACAGCGTTTTCTTGTATTGTCACTGCTAAAGAAGATCCCAGTGTCTTTTTTTCTAGAAACTGCCAATTTGTATCTGATAGGGTGAACTGTAGCTCCTGTTCCCATCTTCTCCTATGTAAAACCGAAGGTTTGGCACTCGCCCCCTGGTACCTATAGAGGTAGGAAATCAGTCCACGCGTGCCCTTCAGAGCTACACATGCCTCCTCCAGCGGGTGTACCTCGCGTCGCATAGAAGCTCTATACGTTGCTCCTTTCAAAAAATGAGCCAACTGTAAGTAAGCAAAATGATCACTAGGCCTAAGCCCAAAATCATCCCTCAATGTGTCAAAGGTTGTAAGATTTTCTCCTGTATGTACCTGTCCCATCATGTCCAATCCCGCCTCTGCCCATCTGCAAAAAGTGTTATTGCCAATACCGGGTTCGAACAAGGGATTGTCCACTATTGGGGCCAAGCCAGATACTGGGGGCTGCCGTTCTGGGAACATTAAGTCCCAGTAATAAAATGTGGTCTGAACCGTTGGTGGGAACCTATCTACCCGACCTCTATGTTTGTTTAACATCCACATCAAATGGCCAAGGGACCTGGAACCCGTCAGTTCTTGCTCTAAAGTAACCCACAATTTGAAATCCTCTTTTCTAAACCAATCTACCGCCGCTCTCGCCTGTGCTGCAGTGTAGTACCAGAACAGGTTTGGCACTCCTAACCCTCCCTGCCTTTTGGACCTATACAGAAAAGCTCGGGGCAGCCTTGGTCTTCTCTGATTCCAGACAAATCTAATGAGCATATCCTGAAGTCCCGACAGAAAGGACCTGGGCAGTCGCAATGGGAGGACTTGAAACAGGTATAAGAAACGTGGTAAAATATTCATTTTGATCGCGGCAATGCGCCCAAACCAGGATAAACTCATTGTCTGCCATCTGTCCAAATCTCTTTGTATTTCTCTCTTAAGGGCAGGATAATTAACTGCAAACAGCTCAGACAATTGCCCTGGAATCTTCACCCCGAGGTAACTTAAGGCACTGGTTGTCCACTTAAAAGTAAAGGTCTCTTGTAGGGAGCCCCTCACTTCTTGAGAGAGATCCATCGCTAGTCCCACAGACTTACCAACATTCAGTTTATAGCCTGAGATCCTGGTATAGTCCTCTATCTCCTTCAGTAAATTTGGAAGGGAAATCAAAGGCTTTGTGAGTGACAGAAGCACATCGTCCGCAAACAAGGCAATTTTGTATTCATGAGATCCCACCCTCACCCCCGAGATGTCATCATTTTCCCTAATAGCTACCGCCAAGGGCTCCATAGCTAGATCAAATAATAGGGGGGACAGCGGGCATCCCTGTCTAGTTCCTCGTCCAAGGACGAAAGAGTTTGAGGTTCCCCCGTTCACTCTTACACACGCCCGGGGCGAGGAATATAGTGCCTGGATCCATGTTCTGAAAATCTGACCTATCCCCATCCTGTGCAGAACCTTATCTAGGTATCCCCAGTGCACCCGATCGAATGCCTTTTCCGCGTCCAACCCCAACAACACTAAAGGCTGGTGTTTTGTCTGAGCTGCATACACCAAGTCTATCGTGCGGCGTATATTATCCATTGCCTGCCTCTTTGCTACGAAGCCCACCTGGTCTGGATGAACCAAGCCAGGAAGCATTAGGCCCAAGCGGTTTGCCAGCACCTTCGCCAGTATCTTAATATCTGTATTGAGTATAGATATGGGTCTATAAGAAGCACATTCCGTATTGTCTTTACCAGGCTTTGGTATTACTGCCACCCATGCCTCCATCATAGACTTTGGGAAAGGAGCTCCCTCTCTAACTGAGTTAATAATTTTCGTCAAATAGGGAGCCAATTCAAAAACGAATGTCTTATAAAACTCATTTGTGAAACCGTCCAAACCTGGCACCTTACCCGTCGGTAGAGCTTTAATCACCCTAATTACCTCGTCTACCCTCACCGGAGCTTCTAATTCTTCCCGTTTTAAGTCGGACAGTTTCGGCATATTCCTATTCGCCAAATAGTCCTCGATTTGCCCAGTCTGTACAGCAGCATCCTCCCTGTATAACAACTCATAGTATTTAGCAAAACGGTCTCTGATCTGTGTTGATTTGTGAACCATGTGTCCCTTGGCATCCCTGATTCTCAGTATGTGTCGGTCAACTCTTAATTTTCTTAATTTGGAGGCCAACAACCTTCCAGGCTTGTTGCTACACTCATAGTAAGTCTGATTCAACCGTGCGTGCACAAATTTAAGACTGGCCTCATGCATAGCTGCGATTTCCAATCTCTTGGCCTGTAGCTTTCGGTAGTCAGACACAGATCCAGATGTCCTGTATCTGAGCTCCAAAACACCCACTTGCTCCGTACATTGCTTTAAGCGTGTTTTGTGGACTCGGGCTTTTATACTTGCATGCTTTATAAAATGCCCTCTTGAAACCGCCTTAAAGGCATCCCACACTATGGCAACCGGCGGTCCAGAGTCCCAATTGAGTGTAAAATATTCGTGTAAGACTGGAAGGAAGCTAGCCCGAACCTCTGGGTCCTGTAATAAATTGTTATTAAAAGTCCATCTCTTTTCTCCAGCCTCTTCCCTCAGAGAGGGGACAACCCCCCAGACCGGAGCATGGTCTGAGATGGTTATACTCCCTATGGAGGAGCCCCCCCCTCCCTCCGACAATGATCTATCAAGGAAAATATAATCTAATCTGGAGTACGTAAGATGCACCTGAGAGTAGTAGGTGTAGTCTCTTGCTCCTGGGTTATCCAACCTCCACATATCATACAGACCCACCTCCTGCACAAAGTTTTTTAAAGCCTGAGAGAGCTTGCAGTCTGTCGGAGCAGGAGGAGATGACCTGTCAAGACCAGGTTGCATGGTAGCGTTGAAATCTCCCGCCACCAGCACTCTACCCCTGACAAAAGTCTGCAGCTCCCTTTGAAGCCGGATGAAAAAGCGCTCCTGCTTCTCATTGGGTGCATATACACACACCAATGTAAACTCCTCCTGCTCCAACATTACATGCACGAATAAAAATCTCCCCTCTTTATCCCTTCTCTGATGTAATATTTGTACATTGACTTCCTTATGAAACAAAATAGCTACCCCTCTTTTTTTAACCCCTGTGGTATCAGAGGCACAAGCCACCGTTGGGTATTGCTTAGAGACCAGTAACCCCTCATGTCTCCGTAAAAGATGAGTTTCTTGGAGAAAAACAACATGTGGTTTTACTAGGCTCAACTCCCGCAGTAGGGCATGTCTTTTGTATGGAGAATTTAGCCCCTTTATATTATAACTTAAGAATTTATAATCTGTCATTTAGGATTCACAAATTGGACCATATATTCGCGAGAAGGTGTGTAGGAATTGTAATAACCCCGCTCTTGTTGATTGATTCCCCACCCCCTCCCTTCCCTCCCTCTCTGCCTCCCTCATTCTCGTCCACCAAGTAGCACCCTTAAGCACCTCTTGGGATATTAGAGAAACGCAACCCCCAAAACAAATACCCCCCAGACTTCTCCCCACTTTTTCAACACATAACCCTCCCTCTCTATTTCACATTTACCAGTCGCCCCCATCTCTTCGTTAAAGTATAATCTGCTTAGTATTTCCAAGTCAATACTTGCAACCCTGCAATGAAAGAGAAAAATATGAAATCCAGCAACACAGTCTTATTTATACAGTCACATCTTGGTACTTGATGTTTTCTTTTTCTGCGGGACCCTCTTCCACTTCTGTAGCCGTGCCTTGGTCATAGGAGCCACCACTGTAGGTACCGCCTCGACTGCAGTCAGGCCCATCTCGTATAGATTCCTCCAGGCATCTGCCACTTTCCGGCTTCTCCATTGCTTTCCCTTAATTTCATAGCAAATGGCAAATGGAAAGGCCCATCTGTAGGCAATCTTTTCCTTGTTCAGGATCTCAATCACCGGCTTCATCGCACGCCTCTGTGTCAGGGTGAATAGTGAGAGATCCTGAAAAACCGCAATCTGTGCATCCTTAAAAACCAGGGCTGGAAGCCGCCTTGCTTTCTGCAGAATCATTTCTTTATATGCATAGGATGAAAAGCGAACCAGGATATCTCTTGGTTTATTGTCCGCTCGGGTACCCTGCACTCTGTGTGCTCGATCCATGGTCGCCTCTGCTGGGTCCCAGATCTCCCCCATTATCTTTTCACATAAGGCACGCACCATAACTTGGACATTTTCCGCATTACCTTCTTCTTCTGGGACCCCACGGAATCTCAAATTGTGCCTTCTTCCCCTGTTTTCCAAATCGTCAAGTTTATACTTGTAGTCCTCCACTTGTTCCTGCAGCTGAGAAATCTGCATTCCCAGTGCGCCATGTTGTTCCTCCTGCTCGTCCACGCGTTCTTCTAAAGTTTCGACTCGCCCTCCTAACTCCTTTAGGTCCAAACTGATGGCATCCACATGCTCCAATATTTCCACCTTGGACGCTTTTATTTCCTCTCGGAGTGCTTCTAAACAGCGAGTTAGTTCTTTAGACGGGCTATTTTTTGGCGCGGGACGGCGCGATGCCACGTGGGAGGCAGCCGAATCAGAGTCGGACATCGTCGGGGAAACGGGGCGCGAGAGACTCCTCGCCGTCCGTCTCTTCGCCGTTCCCTCGTTCCCTCGCAGCTGCGACGAAGGGAGTTTGCTCATTTTGATCCGTGTGGTTTGCCCCGCGATTACACTGTATCGCTGCCGAGTTCAGAGTGTTATGAGCACGACTAAAGCTGATTTGAGGTAGGTGAGTGTCGGAGCTAATCTTCTAGGCGGCCATTTGTCTCCGTGACGTCACTTCCTCCCCCTCTTTTTTTTTTTTTAAAGAAAAAGTAAACAGCTCGTGCACGAGCATGACGAAGAAAAAACCAGCAAAAAGCCGACTAAAAACGAAGGCTCTTCTTTTCTGGGGCACAGAACCGCTGTAAACAGCCTCTCTTGACCGCGGAAAAAAGAAGACTGAAGCAGGACTCTCACACTACGGGTGGGAAGATGGCCGCGCATGCGCGGTGCGCGCACCCGAAGGCTTTAGCAACCTTTGTTGCTAGGAAGATTTTCCGGACCTGGGGCTCCCGTGGACATCACCCATATGTGAGAACAAGCAGCCTGCTTGTCCTCGGAGAAAATCTATAGCCCTGGATGAGGGAGCTCCAGTTACCATGCAGTTATAACACTTAGCAAGATTTAGAGCCCACAAATACAGATCCCAGAAGCGGAGCTGATGTGTAGACTACAGGTGAAAAATGCTGCTGCAGTGTCATTGCTGAGTTGGGAGAAGATATAAATAGAGAAAGATCCACGAGACATTTTGAATTAAAGTTTATGATGCTGCATCCAGTCCGAGATCTGATTGAGCTGGATGATCAAATGAGGAGAAAATGCCAGACTCAAAATATATATATTTTAGAAAGCTGGGTAATTAAAATATACTAAAACTCCTTCTGCACTGATATAGTATAAATGCTATGGAGTTCAGCTCTCAGAACACCTTGTCTTTGACATTGTACATATTAATTCTCATGATGGGATATTACTAAAGCAGAACCTTACAGTCCTCAAACTACAATGTGCCTATAACCTCTAGTGGTACAAACTGCCCATGTCAGACATTTTACTCACCCTTTTATCCTGTTCATAGGAGGAAGCCTCAGTACTAGGTAACAGATAAGTGACTGTTGCAATCAAGATCTGTGGACAACCAAACACTGGTATTTCAATATCATTAGTCTTAGAGAAAATCATCTGGTAGCATAAAAAAATTAATGGAATTGTGTATTTAGAGAAATGTACTGCAAGGTGCAGCTGACACCAAGCAACAACTTACTTCAATGATTTTTAAGGGTGATTTTGCTTGATAGGTTTGAAGTCTATCCACGTAACTGATCAACATGCTAAGCACACTGCAAGCAACCTGGGCAACTGTTTTGTTCGGAAACTAAAACAAAAGGAGACAAAGAGCACCTTTTATCCAAACCAATTTAAATGCCACAAAAATAGAACAAGTTCAGGCTTAGAAGAAAACTTCCATCTAAACTTCAAAGCAAGACACACCTAAACAACACTAGCTACTTCTTCCCATGTTACTCTCCTTGTGCAAATTCAGTGTGAAAATTTGTTTTAAATAACCTCTCTCTTGTCTTTAGTATCTCTTGTCTGGGTTCCTAAATTTAGGGGCCTAAAAGCACAGAGCAATTGGGGGGGGGGGGGGAGATTAATTTTAGTACTGACTTTCAACTCCTTAGGATTCTAAAGCAAGATAAATGAACTGCAGCCCTA